>NC_088643.1:69580748-69773879 GCF_964019385.1 Sycon ciliatum
ACGTGCTGTATGTATGCATGGCATGTGCTGTAAATCGGTAGCCAGCGATTTTCTTCCGGATGGCGAGGGATGTGGATAAAAGAGGACCGGATAAAAGAGGAGCGGATAAGCGAGGTCTGACTGTAGCTCCACCAGCTGTTGTGCTGTGTCAGTGGTGCTATGGCAAATTTGAAAGACTGTGACAGCTCGCTTGCTTGAGTGAGCACTCTTTAACTGGCTAAGTTCATAGTCACTATGGTGTGAGATTGGTTCCAAACGCATCACCCTTTACACCACTGATACACATCCAAGTTGCTTTGAAACGGGTTTGTTTTGTTTTGTTTCGGCGGCGGCGTTTTTGAAAACTTCTCTTTCGTTTTCTTGTAAAAAAAATGACCGTCCATAAGGACCGTAACCCAGCTGTGCTGAAGAACTTTCGGTGAAAAATGCCTTTTGTGTAAGTTGGGGCCTGGTTTTATCTACTGCCGGCCCTGTGGCTGTAGAGCATATTTATATGCTTTGGCATGTGCCTGCTGTTTTCTTCTTCTTTTTTTGATATTGCTTTGTGCATGGACTGGCGTAGTGCTGGTAAATTGTGCAGAGTTGTTGAAATAAATTTCAAATAATTGCAAATTCGTCGTGTGCGTTCACTGTGTTCCTGTACCTGACAGGCTAATGACCATGGCATGGATGGCGGCGGAAAGGTGGTAAGGGCTTCTTCCCTGGGCTTTTGCTGCATAATTCACCGTCCACCTGATGTACATGTACATGTACATGTAGTGCATGCGTGTGTGCGTGGCCACGAGCATGGTGCACAATTAATTTGAATTGAAGCGGCCGTGGTGTATTGCGACCTAAAGCTAGAGATACATGTACCCCTGCGCTTTCATTACACTTCTCAGTATGAGCACCTGCTACAGCCTAAGTAAAGTTAGTAAGGAGAGGCATGTGGGTTCTCCTGAAATGGCCCACCGGTATGCCAGCACGTGGAAAATAACTTTAGAACGTTAGTACATGCGCCAGTGTTTTCGTCCTTGGTATAATTTCTGTTTGCTTCAAGCTGCATTTCTCCTTGGGGTGTGATTGCAATGCTGGTAGTGTCTTGTTATCTACGGCGTACAGGACTGGCACACCAAACCAATCTGTGTCTCGTGTCTGGACTTGTTTGTTTGTTTTTCGCTGGTGCAGGGCACGATAAGTCAAGACGAGTGGGAAGCGATAGGTAAGCACTGTTGTTGTTGTGCCGTGTGAACTGTTGCTTGTGCCCAGTGGTGACTACTGTACCTGTATGGACAGTGCGACAGTAGCTACTGTACCTATCGCACTGAATCAACGAGATACTGAAGTACATGTCAATTTACGAGAGGCTTCACACTTTACTCGTGCTTCACTCCATCCATTATGTCTGAATTTTTCCTCTTTTTCCAATGTTTTTGGTTTGGAAAAAAACAAATGGACCTGACCCTATGTTGTACCTTACAATAAACCCTAGGCCCATGGTTAATTAAGGGTTGGTTCACATATCGCCGGTATGCGCCAGGAGTCACCAGCGGTGGGCCTCTTGCAACCTCTCCCGGCGCAATGCGATTTTGTGAACCAGTGCAGTCGGAACAAAATCATACGGTATTGAAGCTAGAGATAGGGTCCGTTCGCCATTCTTGTAGTTGCTTCAAGGTGGAAAATAAGTCAGCATACCAACCCGTCCTTCTCGGATGATCTGCTTGGCTGTTGTGCAACTTTTGAAGCAAATAGTGAAATACAATTGAAACGAATAAAAAATTCGATGGATACATTGGCAAGTTCTTGTCACTTTATCAACGTTTGCATGCATAATTTGGACACCATCGCTTACTAGACTGCAATAAACTCTGTAGAAGTAGTTTCATGATCTCCAGTAAAAGGTAGCACCGAGTGGCCATCACCGAAAGACCTTGAACTACTGAAGAAACATAGAATTCAAGCTTCAATTGGCAAGCCTGTCGTAGTATTTGGGCCCATTCTGTACTACTTTGTAGTAGACTTGGTACTCGAACCGTATGCGCAACGGATCGGGAGCTGGCTCACCGCCGATGTCTTACGGCACCGATTTTCCTTATGTGAACCAACCCTAACCACCTGATTTCATTCACGACATTCATGTATCTTAGGCTTCAAGCCTCCTATCCACTATACGTACATGAGTTTTTTTAAACTCTGTGTATGTGTGTATGTGTGTGCGTGCATGGATGTTTGTTTTATATCACAGGTCTCTATCTCGTATTCTGCTTCCAGAAGCGTTAATAGCTTGGCACCTGGCTGCTACTTTGGCGGATCGTTTTTGTTTCCAGAGGCAGCTTCTTGTCTACTGCTTTTGAGGTGTCGCTACAGGTGTCGCTACATTGTCTCAGCAGGTGTGCAAAGTATGTTTCTGTGGCAGATGTAGGTGATTGCATGTCTTCTTTCACTTGCCATCTCCACTGCTGGCTGTCAGGTATATGTTTCTCGCTGCCCCTCACACACCAGAGTGTGTGTTTGGTCAGGCTTGTTCCGGGCAGGACAGCTCCACCATATCCGTAAGTGTGAGTATAGGCCCCATGCCCATATGCTGCTAGTATTGCTATGCTTTTTCTAGTTTTGTCCTGCCGCCTCCCCTCCCTCGCTGCTATGCTGTTGCCAGTCTTGTCCTGCCCCCCCCCGTCTTGCTGTGTGGGTATTGTACACAACCTCTCTCTCTCTCTCTTTCTCTCTCTCCTGTTTCATATGTTTGCGTGTTGATGACATGCCAATCTGATGCAATGAATGTGGAGTGTATACCTCCCGATCCCCCTCTGTTCCTTTATGCCAGCTGATCAGATGTATCCGGTCTATCGTTGGGTTCACATCAATTTTTTATCATATTTTCCTTTACTATCATCATTCCCAGCAGCAATAACAGCCTTTCGTGTTTTTATTATCATCTCCAAAAGCGTTTATTCACCTTTAGCGAACGGAACTTCAACCGTCATAGATTGCACGCAGTGCGCCAAGCGTGTAGTGTGTGGTATCTATTTTTTTAATCAGTGCCTAGCAGCGTTTCAGACTGCTTCAGTGTTTCTAGCCGTTCTCAGTTTCTAGCCGTCCTCAGTTGTAAACGTCCGTTCATCCATATTAAACCCCGCTGAGTGTGCCTATTCAGACAATGCTATGCTACAGGTGTTGGCATTTATCTACTCTTGCCGTCTTGGTTTTGGTATTCATTCGGAGTGTGTCTGCATGAGTGTGTCATCGCGGTGTGTCATCACAGTGTGTCACACTGCTGGCCAGTCGTGGCTTGTGTGAGCAAGAGTCCATGGGGACGGGTAATCGCGACAATCTGCCAGCATTGTCTTTGTTGGCTATTGTTGTCCGTCGGAAATGCAAGTCGGAAATTGTACATGTGATGTGCCAAGAAGATGACCAAACAGAGATCTTTAGGAAACGGGGGACAGCAACGGAATGCGTACACTTCCGAGTGCTTCAGCCGGTGATTGACATTTTCAATTTTTGGAAGTGACTTGAAACCAGCAGCAAGAAAACATACTTTGAAGTACATCAAGAGTAGGTAGGTTATACTCTTGAGTACATGTATACACATGTTCACAATGGCGAGAGAATATTCTCTCTTTCACTTTCTGAGTTTCATGACATCCATTGTGAACTAACTTGTGTTGAAGTCTCATTGTATGTTCAACAGTTGACCTGCAGATAAGATAAAGCACTGCAGATCAGAAGGGAGTGTAGTTGTGGTATCCATACTGGAGTATTTTCTTCACAACTTACTAACCGTACATGTAACTATTTTACTTCAAAACTCCACAGCCATGATCGATCAAGAGTACAGTCATATATCTCTTGAGTCTTGATATAAATAGGAGGCTTCACTATTTTTATAGCCTTCATCACGTTTGATGACCATGCGCATATATTATGCATGCATGATGAATTCAGCCTTTTTTCATGTTCAGGTCAAATCCATCAACGGAGAGTTGTCTTTTTACGACTCCTGTCAGTGAATGAGCCACACTTTCAAGATTTCAAACGCAGCTAGCTCTACATGTGGCTTTGTCACGCTTGTAAAAAGTTTGTGTTTCGTGGTCAATTTTCATTCATTTCTTGTATAGTAGTCGTAACACGCCTCAGAGTCTTTGTGGAGGACTCAGGTGTTGTAAACATGTCTTCTGAAAGTGCTGGCGGGGAGGGAAATAATAAACAGGAACAAGTCTTCACCAATCGATACACCGATCGCGATGAAGATTTTGCCAAGGTAAATGCGCTTGAAGTTGTCCACCGTCGAGACTATCATTAATTTATTGCTAGATTTTAGGTCCTCTTTCCTTTCGATGTTTGCTTGCTCTGTGGTACGATGTCGACCCTATGGCAGCAACATAATCGGTAGTTCTGCAAGAATTTATAAAACGAATTGGAAGAGCGTCCAATTCTCTAATGAAGTTATGCATCTACGCTGTCCACACCAGTCTAAAAGAACACACCAATAATCTTTTGAACCAAATGTTTTCGTTCCCTTCTCATCATGGGGTTACACAGGGAAAAAAGTGAAATGACTAAAACAGCAATTATATGGGCAAGGAAATGGGGCAGATAAACATCTCGCTACAAGTGTGAAAAAGGCTAGCCGGTCAAAAACAGCATGAAAAAATTAAAGATGGAAAATAACACTCAAAACGCATCAAAGAGAAACATTATTCTTAGCACTCACGCGGGGACTAACGCCAAACTACTGAAGGGATAACACATTCTCCTTCTGAACACATAACTCAAGGGACAACTTACGAATGTACAATGCCTCTGAAAGAGCCTGCAAGAATTCTCTGAATCTGCAGTAGAATTATGGCTACATAATGGGCGATTCACACGACAAGCACTTGCACATTTTGCAGCGAGTTATTCACGAGAAAAGTGACTGTGGATTCACACGGCTGCACTCAGCGACTGGCACGTTTGCATTTTTGAATGATTCACCCACCAGTTGCGATGAGTATTTCAAGTTTTCAAAACACACATACAATAATAATTATCACAGTATCATTGAGAACAGAGCCGCGTAAAAAGTCTTGTTTCGCGCTTTTTGGTGTAAATGTACTCGTGCACGCCACGATTATCGTGAAAGTAGGCCCCCAGCTCGCTTGCACCTTTCAGCCACTTTCAGCCACTTTTCTCGTTCACAGGTGAAGTATCATAGCAACTTTCCGGTGATTTGAGTCACATTGTGACAGTTGATAAATATGGTGGTAAAGACACACCTGGCAATATGGCGGTAAACACGCGCCTGCCCACACACGCTCTCTAGGCTGCAAAGTTCTGGCACAGAGCTCTCCTTCTCACCACCGCCACCATCAGTTCGCGCCTGGCGCCTGGTCGATGCATGGCTGGCGGTATCCGGCATAGCAGGCTGGTACATCAAGTAGCGCATGGCACATAGATGATGACACAGCAACGACATAGCTCGATTGCGACGTACGTTTCGTCCCCGCTGGACTCATCAGGCAATCTTCTTCTTGGATGTCTTCATACGGAGCTTGACTCGGGAGAATGAAGTTGAAGACACCACTGCAGCTGTACTTATAGTTGATAAATATGGTGGTAAAGACACACCTGGCAATATGGCGGTAAACACGCGCCTGCACACACACGCTCTCTAGGCTGCAAAGTTCTGGCACAGAGCTGCTGCCAGTATGTTCTTCTGCGCACGAGTTAGTGATCCTTCAACAGATTTTGGGAACTTGTCCCCAAGCCATGACTGCAGGGACTCATCCGTCTTGGGGTTGAGCACGGCAGGAGTATCGGCTCTTGGATTCTCCAGACTCATGTCTTTCAACACATCATCGGACAGAGTCTGGCTGAAATGCTTTTCCACATACCCCCCCCCCCCCCCCCCCCCCCCCGACTATTGCCACACTTAGGAGAACAAAAAGAAGCTGACCAACCAACCCTACTGCAGCTGAGTTAAGTAACCCGTGGCCTAACGTTAGCTAACGTACACCACCCCGATCGCCGCAAGTAGTGGAAGCTACACACTATGTACTTCTCGAAGTACTTCGTACGTTATACGAATCTGACGAAATTGCATGTACCAGTATGGATGTGTATACAATGCAAGCTCAGAAATCCGACCACCGTCACCGACTGAGCTAAGTGGGCCACTTTCTGATCTATTCTGTATGTGCGCATATGTGGAGCCTAGTGCAGGACGGTGGGAAAGTGGCTGCTGCATTTCCGAGGTGGTTGGTAATTACCGTAAAATCATGCATGAAGGCAGTGATCAATAGAGGTTTTGCACGACCCTACTTTTCGGTGTAACATGAAATGGTGGCGTTCGACCGCTGAATTTTGACGCGAGCCGCGCGAGACCTCTCTATTGCCACATAGGACAATGCTCAGACCATGTTGTCTTTTTCAAACCAGCCTTCTATCGTTACTGAAGCAGCAATGGTGTGCACACCCGATGCACGAAGACGTGCTTATGGGTCAGCATGCTCTTCAAATTTCCGTGCTGTTCGAATCATGCTTCGACGCGAGTCCTGCTTTTTACAGGTGACTGCAGTACATGTAGTACAGTAGTGCATCGTGTAGCATCGTGTAGCATTGTGTAGCATCGTGTAGCATCGTGTAGCATCGTGTAGCATCGTGTAGCATCGTGTAGCATCGTGTAGCATCGTGTAGCATCGTGTAGCATCGTGTAGCATCGTGTAGCATCGTGTAGCATCGTGTAGCATCGTGTAGCATCGTGTAGCATCGTGTAGCATCGTGTAGCATCGTGTAGCATCGTGTAGCATCGTGTAGCATCGTGTAGCATCGTGTAGCATCGTGTGCATCGTGTAGCATCGTGTAGCATCGTGTAGCATCGTGTGCATCGTGTAGCATCGTGTGCATCGTGTAGCATCATTGAAGCGGGCTGCATGCAGACTTAACAGGACATGGCCGTTATCGGCCCGGCCACAGCCAATCCCATACGTGTAGCGTTATCCTCATCGACCATGCTCTTCATGCAAGTTCCGCATCCACATGTGAGATGTGTATGTGTCATATGTTGGTGTATGCTTTCTGTGTGTTTGCTACTGCTGTTAGACGTCAACTGCTTCATCACACCGTCTTGTGATGCACCAATGGGTCAATGACAATGCGGCAGCATCGCAGCATCACGCTGCACAGCACAACCGTCACCACTCCGATAGGGACCACCACCGCGGCGGTAATGTAGATCGCCGGGACAGGCGTTATGATCGCCACAGTGGCCATCATCATCAACGTCATGACAATTGGCACCCTTCCCGAGAACACCACCACCCGCATGATCACCACCACCGCCCGCATGATCACCACCACCACCAGCACGACCACCACCAGCACCAGCAGCACCACCGCCACCAGCACGACCACCACCCGCATGATCGGCGACATTACCATGACAGCAGTTACGATCGTCACCGCCGTCACGACTCTCATGATCGCTATCAAGATCATCGTGGTGATTACCGTGGTAATGAGCATCGTCATCATCATGGTCACCATGACAGCAGACAGCAGGCGTATGATCATCACCAAGAGCGCCACTATCAGCGAGAAAGAGAACCTCGGCATTCCCGTCATGAGAGACACTATGAGAGGAATATCCCAAGAGCACATCATGAAAGAACCGAACCGTCCAGTAGGGAACATTCCAGCAACACTAACCATGACAACATAGCAGCAACAGCACCACCAGCACCACCAGCAACAGCACCACCAGCAACAGTACCACCAGCAACACCAGCAACAGCAACAGCAGCAACAGCAACACCAGCAACAGCACCACCAGCAACAGCACCACCAGCAGTGGTGGTAGCCACATCCATGGAAGTCACATCTACAGCACATGCATCGTCACCAGTAGCAGCATCGCCAGCAGCACAGGTAACGGGCTCTACCGGTACTACTCGAAATAGCGATGGCGATGAACCCTGTGCTGTGAAGCATGATGCTGTTAGTGAACAGGCCAGCGTGGAACGGCCCAGTGTTGAACAGCACGATGGGGAGCAAAAGACTGTTGAAGATGGTGAAGCAGAATCATGTGTAAGTCAATTAATGGTACACCCATGTGTGTGTCTCGCTCCCGGCCTGCCCGTCGCCATTGAGGCTGTTCCGATGTGTGCACGGGTCATGGTGTATAGCTGGCCTGGGCTGTGTTTGGCCCTTTGGCGTGCACAGGTTGAGGCCTCGATTGGGATCGCGCGTTGTGTAGGCAACGGGCTACGTAGAAATTCCGGAGACGGCGTTTATGTGGAGTGTTCACCCCGGTAGGAGTTTCATCTTGAGCTCAGTTCAACTTCATTTGCGCACAAACGAATGCACACAAGTGTTTTACACATAAGTGACAGAGCGCACACACTCTAGTTCCAGGCTGGGGGGGGGGGGGGGGGGAGCATACTAAAACTTATCCTGCGCTGGAAATGTGTACAAATTTGGCCGCATCTGACGATGTAAACACGGACGTGAGTTGATCCCCATCGAACATCATGGCGGATTCATTCCAGGATGAAAGTGAAACGCATTTGTCCACTGAAAATCAGCTCATCCCAATACAAAATCTTAGTGTGAACGTGTCATTCCCTCTGGATGAGTATTCCAGGATGAAAATTTGCGTGTTAGCACCACTGGATCTTGTTCTTTTGCCACGTCTGAATGGCTGCAGGCAAATGCTAAGGACGTGGCAGCGTTTTACAACCAGCTGCCACAGCTTGGCCTTGCCAATCGTCAGGAGAGTCCAATCATTCAGCTGCGCAGCATGAACAACTGGATCAAGAGTGTGCAGATCAAGAAAGGCGTGCACCAGTTGCCTCATGGCGGCGGCCGGCACCTGCGTGTGCTGGACTTGTGCTGTGGCAAAGGTGGTGACTTGCTCAAGTGGCGCCAGAGTAATGTACAGCACTTGGCTGGTGTAGGTAAGGATTGGTGGCAGAGGCAGCAGCAGCTACAGTCCATTCATTGGAAACTGGCACCCTAACTTTTTGGTGTCTCCTGCACATAGTTGTGGATATCGTGAAAACAACAGTACATCCTGCATTGTGTGACCTGTGCAATTAATTACTCCTAGCCACATTTGAGGCCAGAAAAGTCCAAGAACAGGGAAATAGAAAGTCAGCCAGGTTTTACAAAATTGGGACAGGTATGCCATGGCAAAATGTATGGAGAAGCAGATCCAAAACCCAGATTTTTGAGATCTAAAGTGGGTTTTGATCCTCAATTCGGCCCAAATCGGACTTTCAAAAGCCAGCGGGACAGTTTCCGATGAATGGACTGTAGTGGTGTTTTGATTGTTCGACGCTGCATCTGTTTTTGTTTCAAGTGTTGTAATGTCGGTGCGCTAGGTTGTGCATGCACTGCACAATGTGATGTACTTATGCATGGCGTCACTGCAGGGTTGAATGGCTGAGCACTACATACCATGTGGGGTTAAAAACTTAGGACTCAATGGCCGAAATAACAGTATGCCCCGAATAACAGTATGCCCCAGTTAGAGGAGATGACAGCCTTGTGGAGTACATGTACCTTTCAGCGAACACCTTTAGTTTGTCATAAATTGTCACTTATAATATAGGATTACGTTGTATATTCTTATGCTTTCGTATTTTGAACTATTTTCCCATGTAGTGTTTCCCTTCGACTGAACCTGTGAAATATGATGTGCTTTTGTTTTGGTGTCCTCTCATCTCTTCATTCCTGGCCCATGGCATGTGTGTGCAGACATTGCTGAGACGTCCATTCAGCAGTGCAGCCAGCGCGCTCGTCAAGCTCGCCTGAAGTTTTCCACCGAGTTCCACGCAGCTGACTGCACCCGGGTAAGATCCTAGCCTAGGCTTGCCAACTCAGTCCAGCCTGTGCACTCCTTATTTCCCTATTATCGCTAAGGCCTAGGTTAACCACAGCCCAGCCTGTGCGTTCCTTATTTCGCTATTATTGCTAAGGCCTCACAGTCGCACAGTGTATCTTATTCACATAATTTTCCTAGTTTATAGTATCATTGGCTTCCTGAAGATTTGCCTACAAGGTGTAGGGTATGGCGTTCAGTGTAGCAACCCTGGCCTTAGTAGTTTTGTCTTCCCTGTGTATCAGGTGAGACCAACTCCTTTACCCATTGTGTAGTCCTATCAGTGTAGCTAGCGTTCCTACCAGCACCATTACCACAATCAATCATTGGCGGAAACATGCCACGGTGTGCGGGAGACTCAGTTAGACTGAGGGTTTCCGCATCCATAGGAATGCCGCCACCCTCAAGTGGCGAACACATAATGTGCAGGGCCAGGTTCAGTGGGCTGATTCTCTCCTTCTCTGTCACCCTGCATACAGGTCAACCTGGCAACAGTCCTGAACGATGGAGCCGAGGGCAGGTTTGACGTGACGAGCTGCCAGTTCGCCGTGCACTATGGCTTTGAGAGTGAAGCGCAGGCACAGTGCATCCTGGACAATGCTTGTCAAGCTCTGAACAAGGGTGGAGTCTTCATTGGAACTGTACCCAACTCTAATCGATTAGTGTAAGTCAAGAAATCAGGGCAATGCTTGACATGCTGGCTAATAACATAACACTCATGTTGCTCAATCTGCGGACAGAACTGTTTCATTCTTTGTGGACTCATCAGCGCAGCGCAGAGGAAATGAGGCCGATCCTGGTAGCAATGAAGAATAAAGTTTCCGAAAAGCAGGTCCGAACGTACCTTGCCAGAGTGCTCAAACTGACAAGTCAGTGAGCTCTGCGTAGCACAAACAGCAAAGGCACTGCCCCACATGAGCGTGCTCAACTACTACAAGTACAAGAGCAGGAGCAAAATACTCAATCTGCGGACAGAACTGTTTTGTACCACTCATATTGTATTGTGGCTAACAGCATAACTGTCATGTTGTATTGTGACTATTAATTTTCAATAACATACTAGTAACAATAATGTGCAGTGCAACTGTGCAATCCCCTCCAGTGGAAAGTCACTAGCTTGCTGTTGCTGCTGCCTTTCTCTACTCTAGGTGTCGTCTCCGTCAGGAAGAAGGCTATTCGTTTGGCAACTCGGTGTACAGGGTCAGCTTTGACGAATCGCTGGACAAGCAAAACCTGCCCCTGTTTGGGTGCAAGTATCACTTTCAACTTCAAGGCGCCGTTGATGTTCCCGAGTATCTTGTCTACTTTCCTTTACTTTGTCGGTGAGTGGTGGGCCGGGAGTATTTCACAGTTTACCATGTGAGTGGTGGGAGTATTTCACAGTTTACCATGTAGGCATACTAGTAGACTGTGTAATGTGAACGTGGTGCATACCAATTTTGTACCTTGATCATCTCCTAACATAGTTGCTCTAGAAGGTGATAATGTTGACTTTTTTGTGTATGCATGGATGTGGCAAATGGGATTTCGGCCTTTGGCCTCTGGTTAGTGGATCTGATCTATCCTCCCCCACAATTTAGGAGCCGCATCTGATGCCTTATCATGGGGTGGTGGCGTCCCACGGAAGCGGAAAGGTGGTTATTGACCCGCCCTGTACGCGAACCCGGGCAATGTTTTTTTAATGCACATGCCCTCTGTAGTGTAGCAGTATGTGTGTGGTTGTACATGATCATGTGTGTGTTTGCCTGTGTGTGGTACTAGGACATTGCCTGCGTGTGGTACTAGGACATTGCCTGTGTGTGGTACTAGGACATTGCCTGTGTGTGGTACTAGGACATTGCCTGTGTGTGGTACTAGGACATTGCCTGTGTGTGGTACTAGGACATTGCCTGTGTGTGGTACTAGGACATTGCCTGTGTGTGGTACTAGGACATTGCCTGTGTGTGGTACTAGGACATTGCCTGTGTGTGGTACTAGGACATTGCCTGTGTGTGGTACTAGGACATTGCCTGTGTGTGGTACTAGGACATTGCCTGTGTGTGGTACTAGGACATTGCCTGTGTGTGGTACTAGGACATTGCCTGTGTGTGGTACTAGGACATTGCCTGCGTGTGGTACTAGGACATTGCCTGTGTGTGGTACTAGGACATTGCCTGCGTGTGGTACTAGGACATTGCCTGTGTGTGGTACTAGGACATTGCCTGCGTGTGGTACTAGGACATTGCCTGTGTGTGGTACTAGGACATTGCCTGTGTGTGGTACTAGGACATTGCCTGTGTGTGGTACTAGGACATTGCCTGTGTGTGGTACTAGGACATTGCCTGTGTGTGGTACTAGGACATTGCCTGTGTGTGGTACTAGGACATTGCCTGTGTGTGGTACTAGGACATTGCCTGTGTGTGGTACTAGGACATTGCCTGTGTGTGGTACTAGGACATTGCCTGTGTGTGGTACTAGGACATTGCCTGTGTGTGGTACTAGGACATTGCCTGTGTGTGGTACTAGGACATTGCCTGTGTGTGGTACTAGGACATTGCCTGTGGTCCTACATGTATTATGCGTGTGTGTGATTGCTGTCTGTAGGTTACTTGACGAACGCCACGACATGGAGCTAGTCTGGCAAAAGCCATTCCACGACTTTGTCAACGAGGAAAAGGAAGATCCCCGTAACCGAGCTCTCATGCAGCGCATGAAATGCCTTGCTGTGGTGAAGGTGCGTGACCAATGCTACCTCTGGTCAACTTGTAGCATCTGACGAATGGCTTTGTATTATTGTGTGACTTTGTGTCCGCTCCCTGTCATTGTGTGTGCACCAAGCTAGTGCTAACAGTCACTATAAGTACCGGTAGTACTAGTCTATAGCATAAGCACGTATAGTACTACCGTAGTCTATAGCATAGGCACGTATAGTACTTCTAAAGTAGTCTGGCCAGTCTTGTGAGCATGGTGTATGGAAGACTGCTGGACACTGCGTGTACGTACGATGCATGTGTTCTTCTTATGTGATTCTACAGGGCAGAGATGTCGGCCTGGATCATGATGATCTTGTGGTAAGGTTCTGATGAATGAGGTATTGCTTTGTGGAAGTGCTGGTTCACGATGCTCACTATAATATAATGCTAAGTTAGTGCATGCATGCCTTCAGGAGCTGCATCTGACATCTGATCATGGCGTGGTGGCGTCACCACAGACGTGGAACGGTGGTTCTTGACCCGCCCTGTACGCGAAACCGTAATATTTTTTCACGAATATTGCTTGCTATGCCTATGGTGCGTCTCTACAGCAGAGCAGTAGATGCACTCACTGCACATTTTTGCAGGGAGTACACGGCTGCCTGTGCCTGTGCCTGTGCCTGTGCTTCTCTGGTGCATGTGCCTACCTGTTGGGTTGTCTACTTGTAACCATGGTAACAGTGCAACACTGTATCGGTCTAAGTCACTGTGCACGACGGACTTTGATTATGTGCTGCAGGGCTCCATCAGTGAGGATGAATGGGAAGCAATCGGTGAGTATCATGTGATTTTGTTTAGAGTCGAAGCTTGTTTTCTCTTTATTACAGATTTTGTTGTTCTTGCTTTAATTAAAGTGCACTTTACCGTTGTCGGTGCTTGAACCTGCATTAGAGTTCTGTTGAGGGCATCTGGTCATCTGAAACTAATCTCAACCTGTGATGTCCGGGTGCAAACTCCCTCCCTATTCTTAGAAGAATCCAGAACTGTACCTCCTTCTCCTCCTGTTGTATGTTGCCCAGGTCTCTACACTGCGTTCTGCTTTCAAAAAAGACAGTGAGTTATCCTTATCGGCCGTGCCAAGCGGCAGGACAGAGTGAATTGTTTGAGATTCTTCTGATACCTTTGAACTGGACCTGCTCGTGCTCTGCTGCTCGTATCTGTTCAGTCTAGTCCCATGTTTTTCTTCGGCCACTGAGGTGTCGTAATAAATAAAAAAACGGTACTGTTGCTTGATATGTAGTCCACCCTCATCAAGTCATCATACCAGCCTGCAGTGATGTGTGGTCCACCCTTATTACACTCTCATCATACCTGACTACAGTGAGGTGTGGTTCACCCTTATAATGCCGGACTACAGCTGATAATTAGTTATTTTAAATGACCTTGTCTAGTAATAATAGTTCTTTACTTTGTCAGACTTGAGCTATTCTCTCGTATTTTTTAACTGCCTTGCAAATCAATGAATCCTAATCACTGCTGCATTTGAGGTGCCCCCCTTTTTTATTTAAAAATTGGCTGGCATTTTGTGCTATTATTAATTTTCTTTTTCACCTGCATTTTATGGTGCCATTGTCAGTCTGGGGCAGAGGCTGACACCTAGTTATGTAACATTGTCTTGATCAACCGAGCGATATCGGCTTCTCCTGAGAACTTGACCAGTGTTATTTTTTTCCCAGTTTCATAGTGCGATCAGGTTTTTTTTTTATCCTCAAACGATCATCACATCATGTGAACAGCAACTCTACAAATTTAATCGTACTTTGTACTTTGAATCTCCCATCAAGAACTATTTTCCATCTCATGAACTGATGTATACCCGGTAGTTTGCAGTACTCTGAACACACCGCAAGTATAGGTACAATTGTGATGTTCTTCAAGTATTTTTGTCCGGCGATGGCACAGCTAGAAAGAGCATGTGATACAGTGTACCACGAGTGCATGAATCCGTGTGTGGTGACCAGAGTGTGTGTGATTAGTAGGGGTGAAAGTTGGCACTGAGATCCCGAGTTCGAGTACTCTGATTTTCTCCGATCGAATATTCGAGTATTCGATTATTTTTCATCTCCTAAAAATTGCACACCAAGGGCTTTAAAAAACAAAACATGATACAGCCCTGATTGAACCGAGTAGCAGTCATTTTTCTCGGGTATATTGGTTGGTGGGTCATTTGGGCTCTCTCTACTCGTGAACAAATGTTCACCACACAGTCTGCACATCACCATCTGCCGACTGCTGCCCTGAAACTGCAGATTTCTGTAGTAAATGCATGTACCATGTATGAACGAGTACTCTGATTTATTCCGAGTACGATTATGTTTGAAAAAACCGAGCGAGTACTCGGTATAATTGTTTCACCCCTAGTGATTAGGCACTTAAGCTATACAGTCAGACCTCGCTTATCCGGTCCTCTTTTATCCAGGTCCCTCGTCATCTGGAAGAAAACCGCTGGTTACCAATTTACAGCATATGCTATGCATACATACAGTATGTGTGTCGATTATCCGGTTCCCTCGCCTATCCGGATATTTTCTTGTCTAAAACGGATGTGTGCGGTTATGCGAGGTCTGACTGTACATGTACTACATAAAGCCACTGCCATGCATGAGACTTGAGAGAGACGTTTGCCATAGTGTTAGATCTATGAAGATGTTTGCAGTGCAACACTCATTACGTTCTACATGTCTGGTCCTACTTCATCATTGTGAACCCCCTCGTCTATGGTGCGTGTTAGCGTTTTCTCGCAGGCAATACTTGTACTGGAGAAAAGTTGAGACGTTTCCTTCTCCTACACAGTGCATAGTTGAAGCAGGCCAGGGAGTACTAAAACACTGTTTTTCAGTATAGTACTCCCTGGATGGAAGCATGCTATCAACAGTACATAATGTACTCTTGATAGCATCAAGATTCAAGAGTATACTGTGTAAGCTCCCACGAGCTTTATTTACTCTCGATAGCATGTTACACAAACTCTGAGACCATGTGTACAGTGCTGCTCAGTGTGAAGTCCGACCGTGCGAGACTCGGAGTTTGCACCCTGCAATCTGCATCAGCTCACATCCTATGGAGCGGTGGCAGGTCTTGACTCTAGGGCTGCACAGCACCCGGCGTGTACTTGACTCACACGATCGGAGTTCATTGAGCAGCAATGTGCAAACGTTCCTTTATCGAAGTACAGTGTAGAAGCTAGGCAGGTAGTATAAACATATAAAATGAAAATTCAAGCAAAAAAATACTGTTAAAAAACCCAGACCAATATGCATGGAGTGGCGTTGTAAACACAATAAAATAATCTGTGATAAGAAATTAGGACTATGCCTCCTAGGATCTACCGGAAAGCAGAGAATGAATAGTACTGAACGCACAGTGGTAACACCTTGTCAACAAGGCTGTCAATAGTAGACCGTGACCACGTGGGGCCAGCTCACTCTACCATAATAGAACGCTGCTAGTGCTCGTGCTTCTATTGTCTTACGCAGAGCATCAAGAGTGCGTATGGTTATGTACTCTTGATAGCATGTTATGACAGCGCGCAGCCGCTAATGGATGTGTGCTCAACATATTTTGTGAGAAGGACTTATTTTTCAAAAGGTATAAATAATTGCAAAAGTGGCCTTTCTGGTCAGAACAGAAAAGGGGGATTATTATGATCATGAATGAGGTGTTGGTTTGCTAGAACATGAAATTAACCAGGATCTGTCGGAAATCGTTGCTCGGCAAAGAAGACTGGTGAACCACACTGGAGGGAAACAGAACTAAACTAACGACGGCACGCGTGGATCTGGAATGCTCCGCCGTTGCTTAAGTGTCCACGGCGGTACCCCTGGGAAAACAGCAGCAGCAACAGGCAACGCTCTTACTTGGAAGTTGGAAGTACACAGTGTCTTTACAACGAGGTCTGTCTCGTTGTCCAGGAGACATGCAGGGAGAGCCTTATGGCTTGTTTGTGCCCTTCAGGTTAGCCCTCGGGCTTACGGCCCTCAGGCTAATATGTCCGGCACTAGCAAGCCATAAGGCCCTCCCTGCCATGCACAACCTATAATTAATGACTCTTTATTGTCACTTTAGTTCTCACTCCTCAGCAATCTACATGTACAATGTCATGCAGTCAGATGGCACTGAAGATGCTGATCGCCGGCTTTAGAAAGCTGGTCGAAGCACGAGCTATTGCTCAGTTCTGTTTTGTAGTGACCTTTCTAAAGCTGTGCCCACAACTGACACTGAACACCTGAAAACAGGCGTTTCGTTTCATTGCGTCAACCGAATGTAAACCACGGTGCAAAATTAAAACATCTTCTATTTTGCAGCACACGTCACACATTTCAATGGCCTCTGCTGCACACACCGGAGTGAACAATGTGTGTGACGTAAAGTGCGACCTGGTGTAAGCAACCACTTGGCCCGTAGGACCACCAATCTCCAGCACCGACTTTGTGGAATGTGCTATGGTCATCATCATCAGTTGGTTACCGAGACCGCCTACATCGAAAGATGGCGCAGATCAAGCCCATGCGGGGTCGCTCGAAGCAGGTTTCGCCTGTGTCGCAAAGTGGCGTATAAAAGCCGGGCTCATTCCTGTGGAAACCAACGTGAGGAGAAGGCTTGTATTCAAATCTAGTACTTGTACTTGTACATGTATGTTGACGTATGTCAGCACAAAACCAAGACTTTGTGCCAACTGTTCATCTTGGAAATCAGACTTGCATTCAAAACAGGCTTCTAGATGGGACAGGCTTATACAAGACAGAAGGGTATGCACCACGACACAGCTGATCAGCGGAGGAATGCAAAGCATAACAAGTAAGGCAGGTGCTCACCCCGACTCCAGCAGGGTCTTCCTCGTCGCAAACGCCCGCGCTTTGTTGATGGGGTACTTCCAGACAAACCAGAAGCTGATGACGTTGAGCACGACGGGCGGTGCTGCCAGCAGGACACGCAGCGTCTCCGAGACCGATTCAGGCTGCTCGCAAGCCCCTGTCTCATAGCCACCAAACCTGTAGAACAGAAGGCAACGCCATACCGGCAGCCAGCATCACCGTTTGCAAGTTGGGACTACAACAGTGAAAGAAAATAGTCACCATGACCATCGCCAAATTCACTGAGTTTGAGAATTCGCACAATGGAAAAACGAGCCACACGACAACATCAGGGCATTCAAAAGCAAATACACACACACTGCTGGTGGACTTCTAATCAACTCTACTACAGTACCGTAGTAGTACTGTTGTAGACATAGAAGTCAGGTGGAATGACCGGGGTCGGCGCCCATGCTTGCTTAGCTCGTACACGCATTGAAACGCTGCAAACGTGGATGGACCTGCAGTGCTCACGGCTGCACGACCAGCACCCAGTGGCCGCTTTCTCAATGGATTTCAATGTCCGCAAACAGTACTTCCACTCAGAGCAAGACTTACACTTGCAGTGCCACTGTAGACAAGCCAAGGGACACACCAACGGCGAATTTCTGAAAGAAGACGAAGAAGGCGTAGAAGAGCGACTCACGACGCTCGCCAAACTCCAGCTCGGCGTCGTCAATCACATCGGGAAGCATGGACCTACACAAGGAGAGAGTACAGTGCACAAATAAGTACTTGATTCCTGCACAAATAACTTTTGAAATAAGTACTTGATTCTTGTCATGTAGCCAGCAGTCGATCCTGACAGCAGGCTAAAACAAATGACCTCTCCATCCCTGCTCCAGCAAATTAACGAGGCATTCCAGATCCGGAAACATTGCTCAAAATCCTGCACTGTACCTGTATTGCCAGCTACAACATACAGCCATGTGCAATGCAAAACTCAATGAAGGCATCTGTACTACTTCTACATAACATGACTCTTACTGATGACGACCCAAGGGCGAAAATTTGGACATGCGGTTCCGGAGTTAAATCGGAGTAAATTAGACTGGGGTAGTGACGGTGGTGTTTTGTGGTTATGAGAAAAGCAGGCCTTACTATGAGAAAACATTGTGCAGTACACTAAAACAACAAGACCATCAAACCATACTGGACTGAGTGAAAAACATGTTTTCCAAACACCATCACCCTCGTGAGCAAACATGAACTGCTGCTGCTGCTGCATGAACTAACCATGGTATAAGGTAAGACACAGCCGTGCCCAGGCCAGCAAGAGCAGCCAGTGCATACATGAGTGACACAAGGTTTGGCGTGATGTACAGTAAAGAGATGAGGCCGGGGAAAGAGAACTGGACAAGAAAAGACACGCACACACACCAGCACAGCCAGAAAGAAGCGAAACACACATCAAATCAATTTCTGACCGGCATCTGACAAATCCAGGCATGCAATAGAGTACAATCGTGTATAGTCACATACAGTTTGTCATGTAGACGTGCAGCAGCAGCAGCATGTTGTTCATGGGCGTAGGAACCGGTCCGGCAGGCCCGGCGGTCGCCGGACCAATAATTTTCGAATTTTAATTTTTTTAATTTTTTTTGGCTTGTCGACTCTTGTACAGGTACCATGTTTTACATCGACAATGCGGTGTATCATCAGCATGCATATTCTTATTTCTCATATTATTCTGTAGCATTAAATATGGCCTTTTAGGCCCAATTTTCAAAAAAAATCCCGGGGAGGACCCCCGGACCCCTCTCACAATTTTGCCGCACCAATATTAAACCGCTTCCTACGCCCCTGTTGTTGTGATGTTTCATGATAAGAACACCAACACTGGCAAAGGAGAGACTGCATTTGCAAACGAGGGGCGAGGAGTGCTTGCTTCTCGCCTGTAAAAGTATGTACTTGTAACATTAGAGTGTCACACATAAACCAAGGCCTACTTTGAAGTCGAGTGGAAAGTACGTGGCATCGGCATTAGCATTGTGAGGTAAG
Source organism: Sycon ciliatum (assembly GCF_964019385.1). NCBI lineage: Eukaryota > Metazoa > Porifera > Calcarea > Leucosolenida > Sycettidae > Sycon > Sycon ciliatum. Next base: position 69,600,176 of record NC_088643.1, read on the forward strand.
ACATCTGCACAGCTAGCAACACTACCGTAACAACATTCCTTCTCAGCAGCAGCAGCAGCAGCAGCAGCATTCATACATACCAGTACGCCAATGACAAACGTGGCTGTTTTCCCAATCTTGATGGATGCCAACTGCCAGCCAGGCATGGCAACGCAGGCACTGACCTGAAAGACAAGAGAACGACGAGCAGGTACAGTGACAATATTTGCAAAGAATGCTGGAACTCCAACTCCGGTAGGTTGTCGAGTACAAAATTTATCACTTCTAAGTTCTCCCTCTGTTTGATTACTGCTATCTCGTTCGGTCCTCCGGTCTATCCGGTCTATCCTCCCCTCTTATGCATCGGTTTACAAGTCATGCACCAAAAAATTGCTTTGAATAGTATTTCGTATGCCCCCTCTAACCTCCTCTCACACGCTATCCATGTTGGCTTCCTCTTCCCCTCTCTCACAGGCTTTTGATTGACCCTCGAGGTCGGGTCACGACACCTGAAGCCCTTGCTTGGGAAACCTTCTCCCCACAAAAGGGCTTGATCACGCAGGTCCCAAAGCACAAACAGAATGAGGTGGGCATCAAGCATTCTCATTCTGCTCCTTAGCAAAACCCCGAGCCTGAATTTCTTAGAGCTGCACGGGTATGGTCCTTATGCACGTTGTACAGAAGTACGAAGTTCTGTACAAGGACCGTAGGTGTGTACATACCAGGCTGGGCGCTCATTGTGTGCTATACATGATGCACATTTGACCAATTTAGCCGCAGTACCAATGGCAAACAATCGCTTTTCCAGCTTCGTCACTTTGGACAGAACCAATGACTAGTAGATCTATGTTGGAATTGTTTTCGTGCGAAATGTGTTCAGGCACCATTTCTTAGCGGAAATAGCAGTAAACACAATAGGGTCCTGCACATTCAACACCCAACCGGGTCTGCGGGATTCTACGAGATTCTACGGGATTTCATGCATCTGTACAACGTGCATAAGGCTTATTGCATCGTACTTGAAAGTATAGTCATGTACAAAATATATTATGTAGAATGCACCCAGTAATTCAGATGCATGTACATGTAGTACCATACGGTAACATTGCAATCATTACTGACCAGGAGAACGATGATGAAATTCTGGAACTTGCCACGTAGGTTCATGACATACTCAATGAACAGGGAGAAGTTGCCAGCAACCACCTATATACAATGGAACACATACACGCGCGTACACGCACACCCACGGCCACGGATGGTTGTACACACACACAGTCTATGGCACGAGCATATATAAAAAAAGACAAGTTGTACTCAGGATGCATTGGGTCATGTGTCTCATGTTGGCTAATACAGAAATAGAGCAAAAGCTACTTGGCCTGCTACAAATGACGTAGCAGATTCTGCAAAAGATACTGCCACAAACCCCTTAATTATTGTGCTTGCAAGGCGTGCTTTAAAGGGGAAGTTAAGGCAAAAATTAAAATTTCACCAGTTGTAGTCTTCGGGGTGCTGAGTCGAATGGTCTTGGTCCGAGAAAGCTGAGACGCTCCCTTCCTACTTGAATCCCAATCGAACTTGCGCACTTCCACCGAAACTGGGTGACTGCGCCCTACGAGATGGGGATTTGTATGCAAAATGTCACTAAAAGCGCCATTTCGTTCTTATAAAAGCACGGATGACCGCGATTGGCCCATATGTTGTAGTCTTTTGGATGCTGAGTCGACTGGTTTTGGTCCGAAAAGGCTGCGATGCAGCGTTCGCCCCTAATTCCCAATCGAACATGGTTGAACAAGCGGTCACGTGCTCCTGCGTACACCAGTCACCTGGTCACCGTGCCTGCAGGGTACAACTTACAGCCTGTTTTGACCTTTTTTGGGTGCAGTCCTGTCACTCGAGTTGAACCTTGGTGTGAAAGTTGTCGCCTGCTGGCGTGGTGACCAGGTGATTTGGGCACCCAGGAGCACGTGACCGCTTCTTCAACCATGTTCGATTGGGAATAAAGGAGGAACGCTGCATCGCAGCCTTTTCGGACCAAAACCAGTCGACTCAGCGTCCAAAAGACTACAACATATGGGCCAATCGCGGTCATCCGTGCTTTTATAAGAACGAAACGGCGCTTTTAGTGACATTTTGCATACAAATCCCCATCTCGTAGGGCGCAGTCACCCAGTTTCGGTGGAAGTGCGCGAGTTCGATTGGGATTCAAGTAGGAAGGGAGCGTCTCAGCTTTCTCGGACCAAGACCATTCGACTCAGCACCCCGAAGACTACAACTGGTGAAATTTTAATTTTTGCCTTAACTTCCCCTTTAAGTTAGCCGTTAATACCATTCTTTCCTTTCTCTGGCAATGTGGCTACAGTTACACAGACTGTGCAGTTGTGTGTGTGTGTGTGTGTGTGTGTGTGTGTGTGTGTGTGTGTGTGTGCATGTGTGTGTGTGTGTGTGTGTGTGTGTGTGTGTGTGTGTGTGTGTGTGTGTGTGTGTGTGTGTGTGTGTGCATGTGTGTGTGTGTGTGTGTGTGTGTGTGTGTGTGTGTGTGTGTGTGTGTGCGCGTGTGTGTGTGTGCTGCTGGATGGTGTAGGAAAACTGGTAGAGCGTGTCCTCCAATCCCGTCTTCAGAAGCTTGCTGAGAAGGTGCTGCCGGAATCGCAATGCGGTTTCCGCCGTGGACGATCCTGCACGTATGGAACTTTTGTATACACCAACTGGTAGAGAAGTTCTATGAGCACCGTCAGAAGGGATACCTCGTGTTCGCAGATCTATGAAAAGCTTATGATTCCTTGCCACGCCCTGCTGACGATTCTGTTTTGTTAGCAATGAGCCGGGCTGAGGCTGAGCAGTCGCTTCAGGCTTTTCACCGTATCGCATCCTCGTTTGGTTTGTCCGTCAATTTGTCTAAAACCCAATTCATGGTAGTTGGTGTTGGCATTTCGCCGGAGGATAGGATGCCGATGGACATGGGTGGCGACAGCATTTCTTATGTTGAATCGTCTTTGTGCTTGGGCTCCCTCATCACGCCAGACACCCGATTCTCACTTGACATCCAGCGACGGGTTGCCAATGCGGCAAAGGCATTTGGCTGCCTCTTACCAGTGTTCCAGGATGCAAGCTTGACAGTGGCAACCAAGCGACATCTGTACACAGCCTGTGTTCTGTCTGTGTTACTCTACGGTGCTGAGTCATGGGTTCGGCTTCGTCACAACTTGGATCTGCTCGATAACTTTCACCACCGGTGCATTCGCTCCATCCTATGTGTATCTCGGTGTCAGCAATGGGAGGAGAAGATCAGCGCTCCGTACGCGCTGGGGTGACACTACACCAGTATCAGACCTTGCTCGGCGTCGGCGGTTGGAATGGCTCGGGCATGTCGCGCGCATGCCTGCAGACTGTGCTTCCGTCCATATTTTGTTTGGACAGTTGAGTGGCCGTCGCCCTCCTTGTGGCCCACGGCGGCGCTGAAAAGATGTTGTCCAGAGAGACATGAAGACTTGCAGCCGCAAGGACTGCTACATGTTTATACTTGAAGTAGTGGTTGCGTAAAACTACTCTAATTTCAGAAATTTTCGCTAAGGCAGCAAGGGCGCCGGTCCCTGTCATCCCATCGGATTTCAATGTCCACGGCAATAGTAGTAGTAAGTAGTAGTGTGAATGTGTACTTGTATGTTTGTGCGTGCGTGTGTGTGCAGACGCTCGTGGAGTACGAGCAAAAGAACAACCCAGAGGAAAGTACGGAGTGCACTCTACGACATGTATAGTGTGGTTTCACACCTGTCACATGACCATACGGGATGGCCATGTTGATTCCAACTCCAGTCAACCGTTGCATCTATGGGTCACATGATCTCGGCCATGTTGGTTCCACTGTCCACATGCCATGATCACTTTCTACACAAATGTAGTCACATGATAAAGATGTGAAACCACTTTATTCACCAGCTCAGTGCCTCATTCCGAATTTCAAGATATTTTCCAATCAGTGGGTTTCAAAGTTGGTGAAGCAGTCAAACGTTCGGGAAAGCTGAATGCAGAGGTGCCAAAATCCCGATAAGACAGGAGATCTGATTTTTGGGCAAATTTAAAACATCTGATTTTCTGCCCAGTTTAAAAGAACCTCTTTCCCCCTCTCTCTCTATCCCCCCCCCCCCCCCCCACATGCACACACGCACACACACATTTGCAATCAAGAAGTGCCTATCATACTGGGAACACAATGCTCTGCTCAGTGCTGAGCAGAACAGGCACAGACAACATACGTACCTGCGTCCCCAGCCAAGAGAATAGATAGAACATTGTGAGATAGACGTAAGGCCGATGGTGCAGCACAAACTTCAGCCCTTTCCACAAGCTTAGTGGCTTCGGGAGAAGTATGCCTGGCAGCAGAGACATTGACCGACCAAATAGACAGACAGGCAGACAGACAGACATGGGCGGACGGACAGACAGGCAGACAGACAGACATGGGCGGACGGACAGACAGGCAGACAGACCACAAACCCACACACACACACACACGCACACACACACACACACAAGCAAGATTCTTGATTAGAGTTAGCACAACAAGTGCATGTAACTGTTTACTGTGCTCTGCAGCACTGCTTGCCTCGGGACCACGGCCCTAGACTCTGTAAATGAACTGCAATGTTCTGCAGTTTACTGACATATACGTAAACGAAAATGTTCATAAATGCACCCCACATCCTTTTCGGAGAGTCGACGAGGAGACACGTTTTTTAAATTGCAATGAATAAAAATAAACTGCGCAGTCATTCTATGCAATCATGCATCTACACACATATTCTTTTTGGAAGCATTTTTACTGCAATGAAATCCAAGTGTGTGAATGACTGTGAGCATGTATACAGTACATGGCAAGATGTACAGTCAATGTCAAAAAAATTCCGACAAGTCACCGGGGTTGGCTGACCAGGCCATGCTTAATTAAGCAAGCACCATGGTCAAGCATATGTACTGTGTACTGTAAAAGCAGAAATTTTCGGTGGTGTAATATTTTTGGTATTCTCCACAATCGGCGGTTCGGCAGAGGGAAATTTTCGGTAAACCCGCGTTCCAGGTACATGTAAGTGTACTAGTACTATACCGACATTTTCGGTGCGTTTTAGTTTCGGTAAAAATTTCGGCACCGAAATTACCGAAAATAAAACACCACCGAAAATTTCTGCTTTTACAGTATGCTGATACGGTAAATGATCAAGTAGCACAAAAAATACAAATAATCAAGGAAGTAACTTAGTTGGGTTTTCCCCTGCGTCAATGCTGTTCCAGATGTTCTAGCTGTTCACTCTTGTTCTGGGACAGCACAATCCCACAATCAACTCTCACCTTTTTGCTCACGAATGCCAAGGAATGCCACGAGTGCGCATATTGTGGCGATGGCTGCTACAGTGAATGCAGCGATCATATAGGCGTCTTTCTGCATGGCAAACAATACATGTATGTCAATGATATCCTTGGATTCTTCAACGGTACGAGCACCCAAAGAACTTTATTGAAAAATCCAAGATTATCCGGATACCTCAACGGTAGCAGGGCCAACAGTTCCAGCAACACACTGTGAAAAATACGGCACATCATGCTGGTGTCGCTCGTACGCCTGCTGTTTCCATTGCTTGTGACCTGCCAAGCATGACTATGCTATCTAGGGCTAGTGGATGATTTTGGCTGATTTTGCCACGTGAAACACTGGAACATTTACATGCCTCGCAAGAAGAAGAGAATACGCACAACGTTTGCGGTTCAGGCATGCCCAAACGCGTGTTCAAGATTTCACCAAACACACCAGCTCTAGTCGTATTCAAAACGAGTACTCATTTTGTTTACCTTGCTAGTCAAAGTGATTGGCATGTGCACAGGCTAGTCAAAGTGATTGGCATGTGCACAGGCAAGTACGTGCAAGCAATGAAAAATGAAAATGTCATGATGGAAATTCCATTCCAGCACACTTGAATAGGGGGCCTGTTCCCATATGCGCTACAGAAAGAACAACGTGACGGAGGAGTTCAGTTACTGTTTAAGCAGAACTAGTCGTCTGGAATTTAATTTCGTCTTTTTCGTCCAAGGAGCTTTTGGACTAAATTAAATGCCGGACAAATGTCGATTCGTCCAGCTTTTCAATACACTCTTATGATCCATGGACGAAATTTACAGCCGGACGAACTCCTTTTCTTTGGAGTTCGACGAAATTTTTGACCGACGAAATTTTCTGCCTGTACAGTAGAGTACTGTATAAGCAGAAATATTCGTCTGGAATTTAATTTCGTCTTTTTCGTCCAAGGAGCTTTTGGACTAAATTAAATGCCGGACGAATGTCGATTTGTCCAGCTTTTTGATACACTCTTATGATCCATGGACGAAATTTACAACTGGACGCACTCCCTTTCTTTGGAGTTGGACGAAATTTTTGACCGACGAAATTTTCTGCCTGTACAGTAGAGTACTGTATAAGCAGAAATATTCGTCTGGAATTTAATTTCGTCTTTTTCGTCCAAGGAGCTTTTGGACTAAATTAAATGCCGGACAAATGTCGATTCGTCCAGCTTTTCAATACACTCTTATGATCCATGGACGAAATTTACAGCCGGACGAACTCCCTTTCTTTGGAGTTCGACGAAATTTTTGACCGACGAAATTTTCTGCCTGTACAGTAGTTGGAGTGCTCCTGAAGTACTACACGGTTAAGAAAACCCACAGTTCTATCTTATAAAATTAATATTATATAAGTTATACTGTTGCCATCACACACCCGTCTTCTGTTTCTTTAGTACAGAAGAGAGAAGGAATGTCACACTAGTAACGTTTTTAAAAGTATAAAGTTACCATACGCGATGCATTTAAAAATGATTTTTTTCTCGAAACAAAAACGCTATTGTACCCCGCTGGAGAGTCAACTCTTACACGTATACAGTAGCAGTGTTACCACTTGTCACCCCTCTGTGCATATACATGTACAATGTATGCTCCGTCACTGACCTCGTCGGTCAGCCACGGCTTGTCCACCTGACCCGCCGTGCACTCTGGCTTGGTAACCTTTGCTGACAGGATGAGGCCTTGGACAATAGCAGCTATCAGTGTGGAGGCCAGCTCTACTGCCATACCTAAGCACAACAAAAGGGACAGCAATTGATAGAAAGACACTGATCAGGGCACTTTAAAAGAAGCACAAAAACAACCGTAGAGCACAGTAACAATACACTATTCCATAGGCAGCAAGCCATCATATTGTAAGCAGGGTAGCCCTTGGGACACTTGCACTTGGCTCCTACATGCAGCATGCAATCATCGCACAGCTCGAGGCTACTAGCGGCACCGGGAGTAGTCTTCATGAAAGTAGGGCAACGCTATCTACTACCGTACTGGCAATATATGTTGCCGCGTAACGCGTAACGCAGGGGGGTGCGGCGTAACGCGCGACCAGGCTAGTGCGACAAATTTTCGTTGCGTTCGTAATGCGCGTCCGGCGGGGTGCGGCGATCTTTTCATTGCAAAAAAGGCTGAAAACTGTGAAAGCACGTGTACCGCGTGGTGAAAAGTTCAAAACTGGACGCAGCAGGAAGTCCTGCAATAGCAAAAAAAGGACTGCGGCAATATAGAAACCTGTGTAATGGCTCCTGTGCGACTTTGCATGTAACGCCCTGCGTGCGGTAAACATGTGCCAATGTAACGCTTCATGGCCTCACTGCGACCATAATATATATTGCCAGTACGGTAGAATATGTATAATATTGGGAATGGAAACACAGCAGGGAGTCAGCGTAGCACCTACGATATGCTGTTGCGGAGTCACGTTCTTCATTCTTAGTGCTGAGATGCATGGTCAGAGCTGTGTACGGCACATGGTATGCCTGGTAGGAAAATGACAGTGCACATACACACACACACACACACACACACACACACACACACACACACACACACACACACACACACACACACACACATACACACACACACACACAGAATAGAACAAAGGCAGCACGACGAGTGAGAACGACATCTTGCTTTCCTGCAGGTACGAATGGCTAATTACAATTGCAGATCAGAACACATGTACATGACAACCGGAGGTGTTGTAAAACTACCTACTGTTGCTCCTTGTGACATGACATTCCCCAGACTGTCTTCATCTAACCGTGTCTAGGTGGATAGGAGGATACGCGGCATAGTCGACAGTCTTCTGTTTTCCATATCTTCTTACTAAGTCCAACTGCAACACTGCCACACTGTACCAGCTTCGTCTACCCTGTGCGTTCCCTGAGCCCACAGCACGAACCATGAGACACACTGATTTTCCTGTCAACCTGTCTCTCGTTGCCCGTTTAATAAACAGCCATCTGACATCCGCGATGTTGCCAACCCAGAACTTGCCAGGAGACTTTCGACAACACTAGACTAAACACACAGTATTCTACTGTGAAAGAACTGCTCAAGAATCAGCATGACACAACAACAACTTACGGACAGAGCTGTCTGGAAGCCGCAATACATCACCAAATAGTAGAGGACTTTTGTTCCAGTGTTGGGAAAGCTGGGTACAATCCAAATGCCTATGTAGAACGCCGCCATTGGTACAATGGAGAAAAGAAGCCTGCAGAGACAACCAGAAAAGAACCATTACTGTTGCGGTGCTATTTTTTCCCTTACTTGTCTAACGTTGCCTACTTCTGGCATATTTTCCTCCTTCTCATAATACCGGTATTTGAGAAAGAGAAGAGTAAACTTAAAAAATTCTCTAATCATTCCAGTGTTGGTATGGTGTAGGTGTGAGCACACTGGTGAAGAAGTTGGGTGCGTATGTTTGGTGTACAGTACTTTTAAATGCTTATATACTAAACAAGTATGAAGCACATGTTGCCAATGCACAAAGCTAAAAGGGCACATGCAGAACATAGCCGAGTCGAGGAGCAGGGAGCGCATGCTGAACGATTTCCCATGCAGCCAGTGTACAGTGTCACTGATGCACATAGGCACATGGGCAGAACCACCATACAGTTCACTTCAGCTCCCTATCACACATCGCTGCAGGCCAAGATAATCAATAAAAAAAAACTTCATCGGAGTCGTATCGCATCAAGAGCATGTTGCATAGCAGCACGCCTCGCCGAATAACTGTACAAGTACATCAATGCTGTGTGGGTGGCGTCACTGGCATTTACCTGCACTATTTCATGAACTTGTACCAGGCTTGCAGGAATTGACTCGTCATGCAGCGTGAAACTTGCCACAGTGCCTGGCCAGTGCAGCTCATAACAGAAGACTTGGCTCACTAGTACTGTTGCTAGTATTTACTTGAAAACAAGTACATGGCTTTGTAGTGCTTACCATGGTCTCAGCTGGCCAAACCTCTTGCTGTGTGTTCGACTGCACAGGTACCCTATAAGCGGATCAGTGATGGCATCCCAAGCACGGCCGGAGAACACTATGACGGACACGTAGAGAGGCTCAACCTGCACAAAGCAACGTCAAGCAAATGGAGAGAATGGCGGTTCAGTAGGCAATACACTTTTGGCGGTATTGTCGACTACTAGTATGGCGTCCAGTGTCCACCACTGGCCAGCGTTGTCGTGAATACAAATTCACAGGAATTGAACTGCACCGAACGTACTAATATACATTTCTAGGGTACCGTAAAAGTCTGTAAATAAGTACGTACTTACTTTCAAATTTAGTGGTCACACCCGTACTAACTTCGGGCGGGGCACTGACTTTCGGGCACGAACTAACTTTCGGACCTGACTTGTGTGACTTGTGTGTATTGGAGAAGTCATTTCCATGTGCATGCTATGTGCTGCATGTGCGCACTGTACCGTACGACCGGTACTTATTTCGGGCAGTATGTTTATCGGGCTTGACCTGACTTCAACAGACAGAGTAAAAAGAATGAAGGGGGTATTTCTTTCGGGCAGGTGCTTATTTACGAACTTTTACGGTATTTCCTCTTGCGCTAGTTGTGAACACAGCCATGCAGTTCCTGGTTTCCCAGTACATCTCATCTTCCTTATAGTTGCACTGCATGTGATATCTTGCACAGTACATTATTCACCTTGCAGCAACACATTAGGCCAATTGTGCATCTTTCGCCCACTACTTCCATATACGGCCAACGGCACCAACCAACACAAGTCCACGGAAATATGCATTCATTTTGCACCACCACTGATCCAAGTACAGTACATGATTGTATAACACGATGATTTCTGTATCCCGCGTCACAGATCGCTAGGTCGAGCATGGTGTCACTGGTATGTGAGTCCATAAAATATGACTCCTCGGTGACCCTGTAAAATGAAAGTAACCTACGAGATACTCCTGCAAGGAACACCAAGGATATTACCTCAGCCACTTCCAGTAGGTAAATAGCCAAGAAGAAGGCAAGGACTGTGGAGGTTAGGGCTGACGTGGCGCCACCGATTGCAAAGGCAATTTTCCGACCGAATGACAACTTTACCTCCCGGTTACTGAGCAGTGACACATGCTCCTGCAGAAATACAAGAAGAAAGCAAGAATCGCCGGACACGCTGACATCAAGCAAGTGTATGTGTGTGTGCACGTGTGTGGTGTGTGTGTGTGTGTGCATGTGTGTGCATGTGCACAATGTGTGTGTGTGCGCGTGTGTGCGTATGTGCACACACACGCACACACACACATGCATGTATACCATGCACGCACATGTATGCACACACACACACACACACACTACGCATGCACACACCATGCACACACACACGCGTGCACATACTCATGAACGAGCAAACGACCACGCAACGGTACTCATGCATGTTTAGCTGTTCATACATAGATACGCACGTGCAAAGTATCGTGCGCGTGTGTGTTCATACGTACGCGCGTGTAACATACAAGTACACATACATGTACCATACTAGAATGCCCGTTTGCTCAGAAGCTTGATATCATGACTTACATGCGTTTGACTGGCAGTGACCATTTTGGAAGTGGACCAATCAATGAAACAGGTAGTAATAGTATATCTACGGTGGACACCTTCACAATCCCTCCATTTGGCTCTGAATGGTTCAGTCAGGCTGACCTGCTTCAACTAACTCTACGCCAGGGCTACGTTCATGTTCAGCCTGCAGCCTAGCCAGTTCCTTTTGCACGCCTAAATGTGTGATTCCGAAAATTTCAACTGTGGACTACGAGCCAGCAGAGTCAAGACTGTACTCTGTAGTGAAGTGCAATGAAGATGTACTCCGGCATTTCATAGACATAGGAGTCAAGGAAGGCAAGTAAATAAATTTTTAATTTTGTAGTTCAGCTATTACTTCACATGTACATGTTCAAGGAAATGAAATTCTAGCAGAGAGCTACTGCACTGTGTACTAGTACACTGACAAGACTCACATGGTACGCACATGCGATGGTGCAGGAGTTCATCAAACGATTGATGTCGACCAACACCTGCCCACCAAACAGATCGGCGCAGCGCAGTCAGTGACCTCACATCACGGCGCATGATTCTCTATGCACAGTCATGCCAGTACACCTGTCTGGAGTTTTGCCTTGAAAGTCGAAACCAGGGAGTCGCGAAGATTCCTCGGGAGGGGTCCTGCACCTCGCTAGCTCGAGGATCGCATTGGGGACAACTCCGTTCTGGATTTGCTCCGAGACAAGCACCCCGTGGCAGAGTCTTTGCATGACGACGCTGTCATTACTGGCGATCCACCACCACAACCCCACCCAGTGCTGCGCTGATGGGTGGCGAAGAATGACAACTGCGTTTTCCGGTGCCTCGGATGAGCTGTGTGATAGCTTGGCTAACTGTGCCCGCCGCATTGCCACGGCTTACGTCCATCCAGAAGCCCTAGAGGCATTTACAGCTGCCAGGCTGATCCCGCTGGACAAGAAGCATGGCGTTAGGCCCATAGGTATGGGAGAGACGATCCGCAGAATACTGGGCAAGGCGATCCTTGCAGTGACTGGGGACCTTGTGCAGTCTGCCGCAGGCTCTCTTCAGCTCTGTGCTGGCCAACCGAGTGGGATCTAAGCCGCTATACACGCCATGAACGACACCTTTCACAATCCGGACGTGGATGGAGTGCTCCTTGCGGACGCCTCCAACGCCTTCAACCGGTTGAACCGCAAAGCCTGCCTCCTGAACATCCGCCATCTCTGCCCGGCACTGGCCCCAGTGGTCATTAATACGTACCGATCCCCCGCTCGTCTCTATGTCGACGGCGAAAGTATTCTATCGTGTGAAGGCACCACCCAGGGTGACCCCATTGCCATGCCTATGTATGCCTTGGGTGTCACCCCGCTTATCGCTGATGTTGCTTCTGCCGACGTGGTACAGGAATGGTACGCGGATGATTCTTCAGCTGGCGGCCGCCTACGCCCGCTACGGCGATGGTGGGATGACCTGAATGCAAAAGGGTCGGATTATGGGTACTTCCTGAATGCAACAAAGTCGATCCCGCTCGTGAAACCCGAGGCGTACGAGGAAGCCACTGTGATTTTTGCTGGTACTGGTGTGCGTATCGAGAAGGATGGTTGTCGTCATCTAGGAGCAGCCCTTGGCACGCCGTCCTTTGTGGAAGAGTACGTTGCTAATAAGGTCACCGACTGGGTCCAGCAGATTCGTCGTCTGGCTGATTTTGCATCGACTCAACCTCAGGCAGCCTACAGTGCCTTCATTCAGGGACTACAGCCGCGGTGGTCCTTTCTCTCAAGAACCCAGGATGCCCCTGCACTGTTTGGTCGTCTTGAAGACGTGATTCGGGACATCCTGATCCCAGCTCTGACAGGCCACGCGCCACCGTCTGCTCAGGAGCGTGCACTGCTGGCCTTCCCATGTCGCCATGGTGGTCTTGGCATCACCGACCCAACATCTATGGGCGGCAACTACCGCAATTCACGCAAGATCACGACATCCCTGTGGGAGAAACTAATCGCCTAAGATTCCTCCCTAGATGGCACCGCGGCGCAAGTTCTCCGCATGAAGGCAGAGGTACGTACGACTTTGCGAACCAACCTCCTGGCAGCTGTGAAGTCTTTCAAGGATGGTGCTGGAGCAGAGCTTGAGCTGCAGTTGACCCTAGCTTCGGAGAAGGGGGCCTCTAGCTGGCTGACTTGCCGCCCTCTAGTCATCCATGGATTTCGTTTGTCCAAGGCGGAGTTTCGCGATGCCCTCTGTCTCCGGTACGGGTGGACACCAGCATGCCTGCCATCAGGATGCGTATGTGGCCATGGTAACTTTGACGTCACCCATGCCTTGTCCTGCAGTACTGGGGGATTCCCCACAATGAAATTCGAGACCTCACGGCTGATGTTCTGCGTCAGGTCACGCATGGTGTATGCACAGAACCGATGCTGCAGCCAGTCACCGGAGAGAAATTCCGGCTTTTGTCCACAACGACCGCTGATCAGGATCGTCTTGATGTTGCCGCCAACGGAATCTGGGGTGGCCGATTTGAGCGCACCTTTCTTGATATAAGGGTTTTCAACCCCTATGCTGCCTCAAATCGCGCTGCCTCAGTTTCCTCAGTGTATGCACGTCATGAAAAGGAGAAACGCCGGAGGTATGAGCAGCGTCTGCTTGAGGTTGACCGCGCCACGTTCGTACCAGTAGTGCTTTTTTTATTTATTTTTTATTTATTTTTTATTTTTATTTTTTTACGAGAAACCACGAACCTCGAGAACAGAATACTGCATGGTAGAGGTGGTTAACCGGTTGCAGACGCAACTGTGGTGGTGAAAACTGGAGCATCTCCGCCGACCTGAGGTCTCGGCTTCAGCGACACTTCAGAGCACCAAAAACTGGGGAGGAGTAGGCACAGGGGGAGGGGAGGGGGGGGGGTACATTTATATAGAGGAAGGAAAAACGGAAAGATGATACATGTGATAGAGGAAGAAAAAAATAAATAATAATAATAATAAAAAATAAAAAAAATAAAAAAGGGGGAGCCAGGGTGCAAGCAGAGAGGGTGTTCAGGGAGTGTTCAGAGGGCATCTGTGGCTGAACGCCAGTCTCGGCTGCGGAGCGACTTGTAGGCGCCTTCCTTGAATGCCTGCATTCCCTTCTGCGTGGGAAGGTTGCGTAGCAGGGCAGATGGGAGACGATTCCAGTCTTGGATCGCGGCATGGGGGAATGATCGGAGAGCACTATTACGGGCTCCGGCGGGCAGTGTCGGTGCTAGTTGGTGCTGGTGCTGGTTCTTTTGCTGGTGGCGAGTGGAGCGCCGGTGCTGGTTTGCAACTGCCCTCGGTGGTGTCATGGTGGTCAGGATTGGGGGACCGTCGATCCAATGCAGCTTGTACAGGAATGTGAGTGCTGCGACTTGACGCCGAACAGTGAGGCTTGGGAGGTATGACCCTGGGCCGATGAGCTTTAGGGCTCGGTGCTGTACCCGGTCCAGCTGGTTCAGGGTAGACTGGGACGCACCCAACCATGAAAGCGGGCAGTACTCAAGTACTGGGCGGACGAAGCCGCGATACACTGCATACTTGGCCTTGCTGTCGAGAATGGGCAGGGCCTTCCTCATGAAGCCAAGACGTTGGTGACCACGGACTGCAACCTGTCGAATGTGGGAGCGAAAGGAGAGGCTCCGCTGTCAGCCACTGGTGGCACTAGCAAGTGTGCATCGGCCCTGTTCAAGCGTCTTGCCAGCATGCTGTCTGACAAGCTGAAGGAGCCGTACTCAGTGACGATGGCATGGCTTCGCTGCAAGCTAAGCTTTGCATTAGTAACTACGTTCTCCGACTCCCGTTTACGTCTACGTCTATGGTTAAAAAACCAAACGGGTGGTCGTGTTTTCCTTCTAAGTTTTCCTTCTACTTGTGTCTGTGGTGCCACCTTCTCTGTTGAGCATGCTCTCTCTTGCCCCACTGGTGGTTTCCCGACGCTTCGCCACAATGAGGTACGGGACATCTTCGCTGGCCAACTGAAGAAGGTGGCACACAGCGTAGAAGTAGAGCCTCATCTCCAACCCCTCACCGGCGAGCTTTTCCGCTACCGGACGGCGTCCACCGAGGATCAGGCCCGTCTGGATGTGGCGGCGAGTGGCGTGTGGGAAGGACGGTTTGAACGCGTTTATCTTGATGTACGGGTGTTTAACCCTTTCGCTCCTTCAAACCGTTCCTCTTCTCTCGCTGCTCGCTACCAGAGCCATGAGCGCGAGAAGCGTCGCAGGCATGGTCTGAGAGGGTGCAAGAAGTTGAGCGAGCCTCCTTCGTGCCTGTCGTATTCTCAGCAAGAGTCCGTAACCCAAGAGTATGCAACTGTGATTATGGGGGCATGCGTGGCGCGCTGCCTTCATTACGTAACTTGCCTTCATCACACTCTGAAAGCATGCATTCAAACTCTCAATTTCTCGCACGAGCCCATCCGTTTTTGCTCGATTCGTTCCAGTACCTACACAATCTCTGAATTCTGGCGCGTGAACTCCAGTTCCGTACGAAAGTTCGTTTCAAACTAGAGGGAAAGTGCGGTGTTTGATTTTCCGCAGTGCGCGGACTGCAGCTGAATGATGTAATGAAGGCAGCGCGCCGCGCGGTTGGCCCATAGAAAAGAGATCACAGTTGCATACTCTTGGGTTATGGACTCTTGTTCTCAGCCACAGGTGGAGCCGGTCGAGCTGCTTCCGCTCAGCTTCTCAAGCGAATTGCAGCTCTGTCTGCAGAGAAATCCGGAGAGCCATACGCAATGGTGATAGCGTTGCTGCGTTGTCGTCTTGGTTTTGGTCTCCTGCGTGCCAGTGTTGCCTGCCTTCGCGGTGCCCGGCGGATGCGCCGCGTCAATGATCAGTCTGCTGTCCTCGCAAACGCGGAGGCTGCATTGATTTAACTGTTACTTTCTTTGCAACTCCTGCAGTCTAGGTACTGAGTATCATTATTCTGTGTGTGTGTGTATGTGTGTATGCGTGAGTCAACAGCTTTGATAAAGTTATTGTGTTTACCCCTCTTGTCAAGTTTTCTCATCATTGTGTTGCTTTTAATTTTAATCTTGCCCGTAAAAGAGGCTGTTGGACACTCAAAAAAAAACGGTTGGTCGTGTCATCAGACAGGCGCACAGTTCTTGACGCGTACACGCTAGGCCTTGACGGATTATGCTAGCATAACTTTTCGCATAATTCCTACCAAAATCGAATAAGCGCATAATTCAAGGCAAATTGCATACGTATCGCATAAATTGGAATAATCCGACTGTTCGCATCAAATTCCATACAGTTGTACATGTTCTACAAGTACAAGTAGATGCACCAGGAAGTCGTAGGTTTACGACTCCCTTGATAACATGTCCAGTCCACTACAATCAGTGACGGTCGTAGCTAGGTCGGACGGTGCGTTGACCCCGCTGAACTTTTGCTACTAAAGTACGAATCGTACAACGCCCTCTACAAAAAATTCCCCTGTTATTTTGCACAGAACCATCATATACATTAGCAGCATATGTGAGCATGATGCGGCATAATATGATAACTTTTAGCATAAAAATAGCATAATTCTGCCATTTTTTCAGCAATGCGAAAAGCATAATTTCACGAGAATATTAGCATAATCCGTCAGGTTTTTGGAGAAATTTGAACCCACGTAGATCTACATCGAAGTACATGTACAGGGTCGCTCGGAAAAAGGCTGGGAGAGATACGCACGTTCATACAAAAAGTCGTATACCCCCCTCTCCATACCACGTCTACGTCTCCCGTTTCCTCTGCTCCCGTTTTCACCTCGTATACGAATCATCATGACAACCGACCAAATCCTTACTACGTGGACGTAGACGCAGCGCTTTGTACCTTGGTGTGATGACAGCCTAGCCAAGCTCTCCATACCACGTCTACGTCTCCCGTTTCCTCTGATCTGCTCCCGTTTTCACCCCGTATACGGATCATCATGACAACCGACCAAAAACTCCTTACGTGGATGCATGCTTGAAAAGCGCAGGAAACTAACTAGTTACTTGCTCTCTGATGCCCTGAGAAGAGCACACAGTACAGGGAACCTGCCATCACTTCATGACACTTCTTGAAAAGGATCGGAGGCAACCCGTCTGCTCCGGGAGCCTTATGTGCATTGAGATTATTAATAACGTCGGTGACCGTAGGCTGCGAGATAGCCAACATAGAAGTCTGGCGATGGGGACCAGATGGGCACGGTGAAGGTGTGTCCGGATGGGGTCTGAAACAGTTTGTGCAACCTGAGGTGCGGGAGATACCAATGTGATCAGTCCCTCCTAACGTGTCCTTGGTATGTCTGTGAAGCAGGCCATTGAGTAACTGCCATTGGCCCCTGGGCTGTTTACGGACGGACATGAATTGGTGTTGATAGTACTGGGACTAGCGGAGACGCCTGTTCTGATTAAAGTTCCCTCGCGCCGAACTCGACGATATTCTTCTAAAGCCGCTGCTGGGTCACTCGCTTTCTTACATGCTCGGCGGTGGAGGTACTGTCGACGTGCCAATAGAAAACGTAGTTATGAAGTGATCCATGGCTTAGGCGATTTCTTGTGTAGCTTTATGTTCTTGACCACATTATGGATAGAGGTCATCAAGGACACCTCCAATACTACCTGTCTGTATCATGATTGTATACCACTCGTCTAGACTACGGCATGGTATCAAGCCCCGTTCCTACCCTTTGTACGAGAGGGGGCGGGGCCTGAACGTCCCAAACTCCTCGTAACGTAACCATGGTAGGTTGATACTGTGTGGGCATATGTGGATAATGCCGGCAGAAAAATTGGCAGAATTCGGTACTTTTTCTAGTAAGTTTCATGCATGTTTGGTATGTCACTATGTGGATAAAGAAATGGAGAAGAATTCGAGGAATTGCCCGCCATAAGGTTTGTATGGTTCTGCCAATTTCACTGCTTTTCGAGCAGAATCTGCCACCTTTTCGAGCATTCAATAGTGAGGTTTTGCATTCCGAATTTCGGTACAGCGTTCTTCGGTCATTTGTCGAAAATCAAAATGTCGAATTTTCGCACCAACGTTTGTTTTGCAAGTCGAAAATGATGTGTTTTCATTTCGTGAGCCCCAGCATCAGCAACGTCCTGTCCCGTGCTCCTTTTCTTGCTGATTCCAACGAACTTTGATCGCCCAAAGAGTCGAGGGCCAAACCTGCCTCCTCAGTCGCCTCAGAAAAACCAACTCCATGGCCAAGTCAAATTTTATGCGTGTCGCCATAGTCTTTTCAGCCACACAGATGACGGTGAGGACACTCCAGGCGAAAGAGAGTAGAGAGGCAGTGGACAGCAGCAATCAGAGGTAGCTGACGATGCTATGTCGCCAAAGACGCCTGCCAAGCGATGCCGAGATAAGAAACCTCCTTGAATAAATCACGCGCTAGCGCTCTTCTACAAGAAAATGCATCCGAAAAATATTTTCGGCAAAGTGAGCTTTTTCCGAACAAACACGCCGAATCTTCGTGTGCATTTTCGACCTCGCTCCCGCGTGCCGAATCTTTTTGCCGAATTTCGGAATGCAAAACCTCACTAACCGCTGATGGCAATGCCTACTGGTAGTCATGTACTGGACGAGTATAACTAGTATAAGTATTACTGTGTCTCATGCTCATGCCGGCATATGCCGCGCAAAGACTTCAAAGAGTGCTTGATCATGATTTTATCTGGTTTTTGCATACTTCAGCCGGTGCATGCAGCCTAGCGCCTAGCCGCAGTGTAGTGCCGCGGCCGGCCAGGATATCTGCGCTAGTCGCTACTACGCGTGCATGCAGTCAGTCCTTGGAACGCGCTACGCGCGCTGCGCTGGTTATGGTGAGTGATGTGCATGCTGGTCGACACGCGATCAAACAAGCTCTGCACTGCAGCGCCAGTACAGTGCCCTGGTCGACCGGCTATGCCGACAAGAAGTGTCGAAGATCGACAGGCCGCGCCGCTGGTTGTGAACTATTAAAAAATTTTGTTTGGCTGTAGGTAGATAGATCTACCTGGCCGTCGAGAGATTCCAGAGGCAGAGACAGTAAAACTAAAAGACAGTGAAAAGCAGTGAGGTGCGTCAGAGCGGAGAGCAAGCTGGGGACGGACAAGCAGTGTTTCCACTTTCGATACTTGGATGAAAACGTGTATTGGCTGTATGCTGCGTCGACGTCGCGTTGCGAGACCCGTTCTTCAACGGTTACTTGTGGTAGGGTGAGGGCAGGCTCAACGACGGCGGGAAGGAGGACATCACGATTGTTTGACGAATGCAGCAGTCGAGAAGTAGTTGTGCTCTGCTCAATCTCATAGTCTCTGGTGTGTAGCTGAGATTTTTGGTGTTGCAACAGCGGTCTGCAAGTCCAAGTCCAAGCTGTTTCCAATGGAGAGTGTGCAGCCCATGCCAGCAGCCGACCAGAATGGCAGTCGGACGCTGTGAGTATTCTTCCACTGCGCATAGCTCGTGTGTCGTGTGTGATGATCGATATACTCCCCTTACCGATGTACATAATTGCAAGACATTACTAGTGTCTAAGTCGGTATCCGCATATAACCATGATAACCGTTCACGGAAATCGAGTGTGTTGCTTCGTATGGGGAATGTACATTCTTTGTCAAGTGGGTCAGCGGGAAGAAGTGCTTGATGTGTAGACTTTAGTGGCACGTAGTAGATCTACATCGCTCAAGTTTTCATTGCCTCGAATTAATAAAAGATGTTCAGGAAATTACTTGTGTACGGAGGGAGAACACTTAGAAGAATGGAAGCTTGTAGTTACGAACTTTACTTACGACCGCTGAGCCAGTCGACGTAACGTCGTTATAGTAACTTATACGTCCCCTTCCGTTTACGAAAGAAGTGTCCCAGTGTCCGGCCGATTGGTAGGATAGGAAACCAGCGATTCGATTAATTTTATGACTTTTGTCGCTAATGTCCTATCCTAGCAGTCAACGGCCAATGCATGAGTGTGCCTGTAAACGTAAAAAGTGTAAGCTACTACTGCTGTTCGATTGCCGTGAACTCCCAGCTGGCTCGGACAAGGTGATGATTGTTATCACCATTGTGATAAACTCACTCCTTGGGTGGCTTTGTGTCACGCTGAAAGCGTGTCTGAGAGAGACAAGGTGTGACCCTAGCGGTGGCATTGACTAGTGACCACAGCTAGTTGCTTGTGTCAATCGTTGCCAATACTATGCCTGCAATCAGATGATCTAGCCATAAACCATGATAGCAGGCAAGATCCCACTGATATCCACCAAGCCACAGGCACAGCCAAGGCACAGGTCAGCAGTGTGGGATATGATGTGAATACAAATAATTGACAGTGTTGTAGTGTGGCGCACCTAGTACCTGTTTAATTTAAAAAAGGCCGTATTTCGGTTGAGTGTTGTCATGTTAGTCCCCCCCCCCCCCTTACGCTTACGCCAAACTGTAAAAAAAACCCGATAACGTTTACTTCAAGTAAAAAGGAAAACAGTAATCTGAGTAACTTCTTTTAGAACCCCTTCCTGGACTTAGTGTTGTGGACCACTGGTAAGGCAGTGTAGTGTGTAGTGTGTAGTGTAGTGTAAGTGTAGGGTATGGGAAGGATAAGATGATTGCAAGGGTGCATGCAGGGGTTATCCCTTGGAGAGTAACTAAGTTGTGGCTATGGAATGTGTCAGAAGCACAATAAAAATCATGATCAGGTCTAGACTGGTTGTGCCGCACGGGAGAGATCTTGAGAGGGGTGTTCAACTGGGTTCCATGGTTTGGTCAGGGAGTGGTACGGGAGGGATTGGGTAGGATACCACCAGCAACTCCGTCTAGTGGTGCATGGACCAGATGGATTATGCAAGGGGATAGTTGAGGTATCACCGTGATTGATGATGTATGCTTTGACATGCCCTATTGAACATGTATGCGAAGGCATGCCCTATTGAACATGTATAATGGTAGGACTAGATTTGTGGTTAAATCAAGCTGTTCACTGTACGAGTATGACCCCTTGTCCGTGTGCCTATGTCACAGTGTGTGTGTGTGTGTGGGGGGGGGGGGGGGGTAAGGACGTCCCATGGCCCACTGGGTAGGGTGCACAGAAATAGATTGGGCGAGCAGAAACAGTACATTTTAATTGCACGCATGTAGTTTGACACCAGCCTATTGAGTATTGCACAGTCCTATTATTGCATGATTGTGTTGGACAGCTGACAGGGTCTTCATGGCCATGACCGGTGGCAGTTGCCTCTAAACTGGAGCAATGTTACATACGACATGGACGCATGACAAAGCATCATCCACATACAGACATGGGTAGATCAGGGCACACAATCACAACTTGTGTTTAGTGCTAACTTACCGTAAACTCGCGGATAAAAGCCGGGCTTATAAGCATGTAAGCCGCTTTAATGCAAACCAGGCTTGTGCGCAAAGTAAGTTCAAACCATGCTTATCATAGTGCACCACTGATATTTTTGCCAGGCTTGTATGTCAGGCTTCTACGCGCAACATGCGTAGATCTACCACTGACTACCGGTATGGCGGCAGTTTTACTATGCACTGTACATAGCGCATGCATTCTTGACCTACCCGATCCTCGCTCAGTTGCATAGAAGGCAGGCTTCTACGCACGACAGGCTTATATGCATTTGACCCGTTTGATTTTCAGGCTTCTATCCGCGATGTGCTTGTATGCAAACCCGGCTTTTATCCGCGACTTTACGGTACTTATGTCAATTATTTTCGTACTGCCCCCCCCCCCCCCCCCCCTCTCTCTAGTCAGACATACATGTATAAGGTAGTGCTACAATGTGACAGCATTGCTAGGTTACTCAGTAGTATCATTATCAACATTTGCGTAACAGAAGTTTGACGTTCTGTTGTAGTGCTGCTGGCAGAATCATGCGAGTCCTTATTAGTCTCCACACTAGCTGCAAATACTTGATCACAGGAGAAACGTAACACCTCCAACTGTGCAAAATGCCTCTCAAGCATTTTTGACGAACAGATTGGACTCCAGACAGCCGCAGTTTAGTAGTGACATGCTGGTTGTTTGTAATATGCTGGAGAGGTGAGACAGAGATTGAGACTGCACAAGATGATTTTGTCCTTGCATTGCCATGGGCAATGACCAAGATCATGACCAATGGGACTTTGTCTACTGTCTTGGACTATGCAATACAGTTGTACAGGCGTACTTGTCCACTGACAACTGTTTGTATGTAGAATACTATTAATATGCAATTCATGTTCTGGGTGAGGATTAACATCTGCTTACAAGACGCACGATCTTATCTATTGCGTATCATTGCCACTATGTCTCCTGACCCCATCTTTCGGTGAAAACCATTCTGCTTCAGTTTCTTTGTAAATGTAGTCAGCTGCCAATGGAAGGCTTGATGAGGAGTGTGATGTGCGAGAAGTGATGGCTCATGCCATGCGCCGCACCGAACCTTTCTATGGCATATTCTATGCAGTGTACTATACCGTACTGGCAATATATATGGTCGCAGTGAGGCCATGAAGCGTTACATTGGCACATGTTTACCGCACGCAGGGCGTTACATGCAAAGTCGCACAGGAGCCGTTACACAGGTTTCTATATTGCCGCATTGTCACAAGGAAACTGGTAAACACATCGCTCTTCTTCACAAAACGACCTCGGGAAAGAAGAAACCATTGAGATCGCCAACCACTGAATGATGCGCCTTCGAGTGTCAGGACTTCCTGCTGCGTCCAGTTTTGAACTTTTCACCACGCGGTACATGTGCTTTCACAGTTTTCAGCTTTTTTTTGCAGTGCAAACTGCAATGAAAAGATCGCCGCACCCCGCCGGATGCGCGTTACGAACGCACGAAAATTTGTCGCACTAGCCTGGTCGCGCGTTACGCCGCACCCCCCCCCCCCCCCCCCTGCGTTACGCGTTACGCGGCAACATATATTGCCAGTACGGTACTACAGTCAAACATCTTTTGGGGGCGAACACCAAGCCGGGACCGATCATCGGGGGTATTTGTTCGCAATAACGGGAGTTCTCTTTATCTATATTTTTATACCCAGTGAATACACAGTAATTCATCCTAGAGAGTTGTGAATACTACAAGTAGTTCTTCTAAAGCGAAAGTTTGTGTTATCAGTGTTCTTCTTAGCGAGGTTTCACTTAGTATTTATATCAGCTGTGTATGCTGCTGGGTTCCTTTGCTTGGTTGGCTGCCATCACTACAGGATTGAGGAGATCACGCAGACTCCTTTCGTCAAGCATGCCGATGGCAACGTTCTCGTGTGTGTGAACGAAGACTATGGCAGTACAGGTGGCCAGCAGATTTCCTTTCTTGGTGAGTCACTGTTTCTGTTCAGTAAGTTAGATTTTAATGCCACCATGTCACGCCTGCAACTTGTGACTAGCCATGGGACTCCAGTAAGGGTGCATGGGCTAGCTGGGAGTGCTACAATGTCATGTACTTGATTTATCTCTAGGGAACGTGTTGGGTGTATTGTTTATCAAGAGAACTTAGTCACTGCTGGCACGTTTCCGCTGTGGGTTTGGCCGTTGCGAGGTTTTCTTTGAGGTTTTCTTTTGCACGCTGACCTCTTGATTGGATCAGGTAGCATTCATTCTGAGTTTTCCAGTGAGGTCACGGAGAGCAGCACATGGGGCAGTCCTATATTTTGGCCTGAAGTGCCGGGCTTAGCATTCATTATCGAGCGGCAGGGTTGTCTTGCAATCCTTACAATCTACACTGAGTCCTGACTAGTTCTACTACACATAGTACATTCAAGTTGCCCATACTGGCCATAGTGGTGCTGAGCACAGGTCAGTAAAATTGCAGTGCCAGCATCTGTGACCTTGGTATGATGCATGGTACAATGGTCACTCCACTCTTGAGTCATAGTGGAGACTTGAAGGGCCAGCAGGATCATGCTGTATTATGCTGGACTTGTGCAATCACTGCCACGGGCCAGCCTATTCATGACTGTAAACCTCATTGAGTGGCCTCTTGCGCACCAGGCACATGTTTGCTCTGCCCCGATTGTGGATGGTTAATTAATGTACTATAATGTAGCCGAGGCAGAGGGCTGTTATTTTTCTTTACTATGTGTTGCTATTGGCAACCACACACATTTTGAGCCGGCATGGTCCAGCTAAGGTAGAGAGAGAGAGTGATGTGGGTGCTGGGTTCACCAAGGTTCTGATGACACCATGGAGCCTCAGTGACAAAGGACACTGCCAGAGGCACAGTGCTAGCTGTTAGCTGATGTCAAGGACTTGTGCATACATTACAAGTAGAATCTAGCGGCTATGTGCACAGACGGCTGATTTTTAGTCCAGCCTCAATAATCATGTCCCGGCATACAACTTCCAACCGTAAAGCTGCACAAGCAGTTTTTCTGGTGCCGGCCCACGGGCGATAATAGAGAGTATACTCTGTAACTGTTAGTCTGTACGTCATATTACTACTCACTACTGACGAATCAAGTGAGGCTTTGTGGCCGCATTCGTCAGGAGACAAGCTGTAAAAGAGAAGTTCTCTCTAAGCCACCTGACAAGTCAAGGGTGAATTCATGAGTTCTTTTACACTCTCTAATGTCAGTAGTGACAGCATACACTCCGCACCTTGATCATTGCTGCTGTATCTTAACACAACCATGGAATGGCGTCACATGCATGGGTCCATGAACTGCAATTACATGATCCCATGATGCTTTGCGTAGCTGTTTTGGAGTAAAAAAAAGAGTGTTAGCAACCCACAGAAACAGAAAGTCTAGTAGGACCTACCCTGTACGTGAATCATGGGGCAATTTCTTTCCAATATGTTCATGCCATGACCGATATGCATCCCCCGTATTCCATTGGCTGGGTCTACTCTGGACTCATGCTTCATTCAAAACTCCTGTGTTTGCCAGGAACGCCTGACAAGCAGAGGAGGGAGGCGCATGCGCTATTCGACCGCAAGGCGGCCATGGCTGATGAGATTGACCTGTGCAAAGGCGACTACTTGGTGATCACAGACATCCATGAGGATGGCTGGGCAAGAGGGAAGAACTTCAGAACAAAGAAGGTGAGCATAACCGGTGCAACTCTGCAAGAATCCCACATGCTAATTGCCTACATGTACTAGCCATGTTCCATGCACCAAACACACTAGTGATGCGTTAGTATGAGTAACAAGGGACTCATGGAACTGTGTTCCCAATACTGGAGGTCCCTCCGCAGTGAATGTGTACTGATTTGGCCAATAGAGCCGCGTATTGTTAACTGCCTGCTATGCATAAAATACATGCATTGCTATGCAGGGAAGTATAATTATAAGTTATAACAAAGGTCAACGAAAAAAGAAGAAGAATGGAGCCGTAGACCATCTCTGCAGCACTACTATTGAAGTCGGACTTGACGGAGCAGTGAATGCCGAGCAGGACGAGCGGAAGGTGTTCAATCCATCGCTGAGGATTGGTAGAGGCACACAGTGCAGCTTTTTTTAAGTTGGCGTAGAAATCATTCAACCATGCCGTTGGCTGGTAGGTGATAGGCAGTAGTGCGTTTGGAACCATGCAGATCGGTGAAGGCAGAGAATAGGGACGACTCAAACTGCCATCCACCATCAATGGTGATGGTGCCCGGCACACCGAAGCGAGAAACCCAGGTGCAGACAAACTGGTGAGCGACGACGCCTTCAGCAGTGACGTCAGACAGTGGGACGGCTTCAGTTTAGGCCATTGTGTGAAACGGTCGACCATAGCGAGTAGGAAGGAGCACTATGGTCACTGGATGGCGGGTGTGGTCCAACTATGTCGATGTGCACATGCGAGAAATGAGCATCAGGTGGGCCATTGTTCATGAGCATCAGGTGGGCCATTGTTCATGAGCATCAGATGGGCCATTGTTCATGAGCATCAGGTGGGCCATTGTTCGGAACATGTTCGATTGGAGAACCGTTTGTCACAGCTTCTTCGGACCAAGACCATGTCGGCAAAATCTTGAGGTTATGCGGTCTTTCAGCCGTTTCTGAGTTAGACTTTTCACGTCCTCTGGCCTCTGTGTGGTTGTGCTTTGAGAAAGAAATATTTTAGTTTCCGCATGGAATGGTCCAGCTTCATTTACGCTACGATGAGTCCACAACCGTGACGAGTGACGAAACAGCGAACAGCTCCCGGACCTAGAACTTTCAGATCCCCTAGTGTTGTGAGTCTTGAATTGAAAGGTGCAGCCGCGAAACTTTTTCGAACGGAAATATCTCAAGAAAGCTTTGTCGGAGACACGTGGGACTAACACCATTCGACTCAGCGCTCCAAACTCTACGGACCCTGGCATTTTCATCCTTGCTAGCACCATTAGCATGGGTGAATACAAAGAAACTTGGATGAATTGAATGAACCGTTTCAAAAGTGTGTACATGTACAATATTGGTAGATTGCGTGCCCATGTGCAATGTGCATGCAATGCTTGTCCAATGATGATACAGTCAGACCTCGCCTATCCGGTCCTCTTTTATCCGGATCCCTTGCCATCCGGAAGAAAATCGCTGGTCACCGATTGACAGCATATGCCATGCATACATACAGCATGTGTGTTCGATTATCCGGTTCCCTCGCCTATCCGGATATTTTTGTCGAAAACGGATGTGTGCGGTTATGCGAGGTCTGGCTGCACTAGTAGTCATATGGCGGGTAGAGCACTGACAACTGATTTTGGTGATGTATGGTGTTGTCCGTGTTTGATCGGCGTGGGTGTGTGTGTGTGTTGTCGTTGTTGTTGTTGCTGCTGCTGCTGCTGTTGGTGTGTGTGTGTGTGTGTGCGTGCACGTGTATGCGGATTTCTCTATGTGAAGTATGGACTTTTACCGATCAACCATGTCCGTATCCTTCCCAAGCAGCCGCAAGAAGAGCAACACGTGCAGCAGCGGCAGTCCTCACAGAGTTCGCAATGATGCTGACATTCACAGTCTAAGTGTCCCCGTATCGCTGCACACAAGATGTTCTCATGTTGATCAGGGCTTAGCCTGCCTACACTGCACCAGGCGGTGACTTGCTTGGCTCTCACTCCAGCAATCATGTTTTTGCGCTCTATACCCTACAGTTCAGGACAGCAAGAGATCAGCCCTGCTAACTATAACTGCAATGGACGACCATGCAGCTTTGCTAGGCCATGCGACTCATCTATTCACTACTACTCCTCAGCGGTGCGATTCCAGCGACATTGTACAACAATGCGGCTGCTGCGACCTCGTGGAAGCGTGGGCACTCGTACCGAGCAGCAGCAGCCCCCTGTAAGTGCTTGCAACACACTCTTCGCCATTCATCCCCTCTGGCAGTGGTTCACAAGGACGTTACTCAACAATCACGGAATCATCTTTGACAGCAGTTCTACTGCTCTAGCCCGGGTAGCTGAGGTAGTCTATCGGCAAACTCCCACACTGAGCAGTATCATTATTTATCTGGAACTTGATCAGCAGCCAACTCATCACGATTTCATGCCGTTGATGTAGAGAATTACGTATTTCATTAGGCCACCACCCGTCTAGCATATTATTTCTATTCTGACCTTCTCAGATTCTTCAGAGCACCTGGAACAGTTAAGCGCCTTCTCGCTTTCCTGGTTTCCTGGCCTCGCAGAGTATTTTCTATTCAAAGTTCTTACGGTACAGCAACCTGCAAATCTGTGTTGGCTACAGTTGACGTGATTGTGTGGCAAGACTATGCCAGGCTTAGGATTTGTGGCTAAGATGGATGGGTACCACTGGGTACCGCTGGGTATCACTGGGTACCACTGGGTATCACTACCAGAAACACCTATCCTGTGCTGAACATTGCCGTAAAACGGTCACATGTCCCCTCTTACGAAGGGCCGACAGACATAGAGCAGGTTGGTTGAGCACTGTATGCAGCACACTCCACAGGATAGTGTCTAGCGAGAGTTCCGGTATACGAGCACTGGCACAGCTGTGAAATTGAAAATCTCTTTTTGAAAGGAACAGACAGACACACACATACCATGATGTCGCGTATCAAAGCCGGGCTTATTCCTGTAGAAGCCGATGTAAGGGCTAGGCTTCTATTCAAACCAGGTATTTCTATGTGTGTCAACACTAAAACCAGGCTAATGCAATATGTGCCGACATTGTGTCTTGAAAATCAGGCTTCTATTCCATACAGGCTTCTAACGTTATTCCAAACAGGCTTCTATGCCAAACAGTCTTCTATTCCTAACAGGCTTCTATTTCAAACAGGCTTCTATTCCAAACAGGCTTCTATTCCAAACAGTCTTCTATATGAGATACAGTAGAGTCGCGCTGAAGAACGTGGAGCCCAAGAACATCCAGCCTGAAATTCTAAGAACGCCACAGCCTAAAGTAAAGCTAAGAACGGCGGTGTTGGTTTTCTGGCAGCTTGTGGGATACTATGATCCAGTACAGATTGTTTATAAGAACGTGCTATAAGAACGCAGCCAGATTGCTGAAAAATAAGAACGCCCCAGGCTAACCCCTTGGAAACAACGTTCTTGGGCGCACGACTCTACTGTAGGCTTTAAGCCGTTAATACAAGACACTACGGTATACACCATCACCGCCACCACCTACTTTCTGTGTTGACAGTGAACACTCCACAGTTACAATACTACACAGTGAGTAGTACACTAGATGAGATGTTGGTCACTGGATTGGCCATTACTAGACCTGAACTTTACCAAATTTCTATCATGATCATCATGAGTACAATAATATTTCGGTCCAAGGTCACAGACTGCATATGGAGGTGAAGCTAACCAAGCAACACTAAACCTACAGGCACAAAATCAACGTGGACATGTGACCGAAATCCTGCTATTCAAAACGTAAAATGAAAAAAACTTGTGTGTGTGCGAGTATAAACGTGACTGAGCATTAACACAGGAAATTAGATGACATGGGAGTTTCATGGCTGTGGTGATTACAAACAATATTAGAGTTTCATGAAGTTATGGTGAAGCATTTTTTGTTTCAAGTACAAAGGTCTTCTGAAATTTACCAGCTTGGTGGTAGGAATGAGAGCCCAGAGGTTGGGTCAGAAGATGAAGGAAAAGAAAGATTTTTTTATTATCAAGTATGCAGCACACATACAGACTCTCACACGCACGCACAGACTCACACATATGAACACACGCACACACACACACACACACACACACACACACACACACACACACACACACACACACACACACATATGTCGCCACGGAGAACTAGTCCCAGAGCTTGATGAGGCCATCCCAGCCGCACGTCACGACCTTGGAGGTCTCGTGCGGAAGCCACTCGCAGCCAATACACACTTCATCGTGCGCTTTCATTTTGCTGCCAAGGGAAACAAATGGAGAGGAAAGGGAAGCAAACGTTGTATGAGGGACAACAGAAAACAGACAGAAAGGGGGATATACACAGGACAAACATACCTTTATCTTACACAGCCAGCGGTCTATGGACTAAATAGGCTGTGTTAACATGGCCCATCGGCATTTCAGGTTGACATGAAGTGTACTTGACGTGCATACTTGGCGCCAGGATTGGAAAGCATTGCACATTCAAAAATTCCCCACCAAATCATATACAGTCAGACCTCGCTTATCCGGATCCCTCGTCATCCGGAAGAAAATAGCTGGTTATAGAATTGCAGCATACACAGTGCATCCAACATAACCGGTGTTCGGTTATCCGGTTCCCTCCCCTATCCAGATATTTTAGCGGAAAACAGATGTGTGCGGTTAAGCGAGGTCTGACTGTATTCAAGTCACGTGACCAAAATTAATGAACTTTTGTCGGCAAATTACTTTGAAATTAGAAATCTTCCAGGGCCAACTCCTTCCTTGTAAACACAAAATACCCACTATTTTCTTCAAACTGAACATGTACTGTGGTTCAGGCCGGATTGAAAACTCTCGTGTAAACACAGGCTGAGAATCAGGTCCTGACTTACCTGTACAGTTTACAGCTCTTCCAGTCCCACACGCACAGGTTACCATCACCATCACCGGAGATCACGTACCGGCCATCGGGAGAGAAGCCCGTTTGGCACGCATAACCTGCAACCTGTAGTATGCACACACATGCACACACAAACACATCCACACACACACACACACACACGTACATGCACACGAGTAGCACAGGAAAATGGAACTATATATCATGGTGATTGGTGGTGGTGATGCATCAACCAGACAAGAAAAAACTTGCATCGTCAAGGCAACACAATTAATACAGACAGACAGCCAATTACCTATGCTCATGCAGTTCTTCAACAGAACGTATCCACTCACATATCCACATCTTATGTCAAGTCATAATTTTACAACATCAATTAATTATTTTTCAAGAAAGTCAGCGAATTCACTGAGATTGAGAAGCAACTAAACAAAGCGGTTGTCAGCCATCTTTCTCTCTAAAGCATTCAGTTGCAAGTATTGCAAAGGGACAATGAGCAGCAACTAGATAGCAATCTACCATGTGTCCCTTGAAGGTCTTCTTTTTGTTGAGGCGCATCTTGTGTGCTGCATCGTAGACGCGGATCTGATTGTCGGAGCTCTGGCAGACCATCCATCGGTTGTTGCGCGACATGCCCACACTTGATACTGCATGCATCGACGGCTCAGCTATGTACTTGCTGTCCACGGGGATTTCCCTACACGTGAAACAACAATGAACAGCAACACAACGGTACGAGGTTGAAGTGATGTGCTGTTTGCTGTTTGCACACCAGGACATCATGTTGACATTATCTATAGTGATAAAGGGTAATGGTAGCAAAGAAAGACACGGACTCTATAGTCCATTTCAAAACTATAGACGCGTAGGGTTTTTGAAATATTTCAAATTTGGCTGGACCTTTTTGAGAATAGTTTTCGGAATATTGCTCAGGTCCGCTCCACAATTACTCTCATATAGTTTCTAAACGATTGGTTTAATAACAGACGCCCAATTTGGAAATTTTTTATGCACAAAGTGATCACAGATTTTATGTGGTATAGATGCTGGCATAACGGTTTTTGCCTAGGTACGCGTCTATAGTTTTGAAATGGACTGTAAAGTCTAAACGCACAATACTGCGTTTTCGTGATCAGCAGAAAAATTACAATGGTGAGCGGGAAGCGAATCTTTCCCAAAAATACAACCAGACAAGGAGAGAGGAGAGAGAGAGAGAGAGAGAGAGAGAGAGAGAGAGAGAGAGAGGCATAAACAGGAGGAAGAATGACGGGCTTTACCATTCCCAAACTCGCAGACTCTTGTCATCGGATGTTGAGACAATTCGTTTGTTGTCATCAATAAACGAGATGGTGTTGACGGCACCCAAATGCCGGTCATACTCCTGCATAATGTCACCACTTGTTGTGTCCCACTGGACTATCTTCTTATCTGAAGTTCCACACAAGAAGATGTGTTGCTTGTCCTGGAGCAGAAGAACACATAGAGACACACATAGACACACACACATACACATACACAGACACACACACACAGATCATAAAAGATTGCATTACATTCATAGCCAAATCAAGAACGTGAATATAGGAATACTACCTGCAGTCATAAATGTGCAATGGACTGAATGCAACAAGAGTCAGCTGAACTCATGGACCTCGCTTTACAGGACAAACCATGGAAGCGACGAAACCCACAACTACATGACAATAATCGAAAAGTGAACTCAATGATCCTGAGATGTTGTGACTTCAGCAGTAATAGTAGAAGGTAGCTACTCCTAACGTTGGAGCTCATGCTTCTTGCCGACTGACATTTGACAGGTGTTTGTGGCCCTGGAAACGTCGTGTCACTGTTAGTTGGTATCCCTAGCGATGTTTTGGCTCGGAGAGCACTGCACCATGCAGTGCATTTCACGTGCATGGTACACTACGTACCTCATCGGGGTTGAACTTGACGCAGTACGGGATTTTCTTTGTTGTGTAGCGACCTATGCACTGGCCTGGGTACAACAGGGAGGACATGGACAATACAGTTTACGGTGAAAATGTCCTAAACAAAAACCCACATCCATGATATCCGCACAGAGACACAGAGATACAGATACACACACACAGTCACACAGACCCCTACTATACACACCCACACCCACACCCACACCCACACACAGTCACACAGACCCCTACTACTACACACACACACACACACACAGTCACACAGACCCCTACTATACACACACACAGTCACACAGACCCCTACTACACACACACACACACACACACACACACACAGTCACACAGACCCCTACTATACACACACACAGTCACACAGACCCCTACTATACACACACACAGTCACACAGACCCCTACTATACACACACACACACACACACACACACACACACACACACACACACACACACACACACACACACACACACACACACACACACACACACACACACACACACACACACACACACACACACACACAGCAGTACAGTCACACAGACCCCTACTATATACACACACATACACACACAGTCACACAGACCCCTACTATACACACACACACACAGTCACACAGACCCCTACCATACACACACACACAGTCACACAGACCCCTACTATACACACACACACACACACACACACACACACACACACACACACACACACACACACACACACACACACACACACACACACACACACACACACACACACACACACACACACACACACACACACACACACACACACACACACACACACACACACATGTATGTTACTGGTTGTAAAAGCAACGCAGAAATGTGGGCGGGCAAAGCAAGCACACTCACCGGTTTCTGTGTCAAACATCTTCACATAGCGGTCATAGGATGCAGTGAGGAACCGCGTTCCATCGTTGTTGAATGAGATGTCACGTACAGCCTTGCTGTGACCTGTGTATGTACGTACCAGCCGACGATCGTTGTATACTTCCCAAAGCTGTACATTACAGAATGCAAGAAGAGAGTGCAGGTAGGGAGAATAAAAACCGCAATTCAATGATTGCGGAGAGAATACGGACCTGAAAACCTGAAAATAGTATAGCCCCCATTACCATCCAATCACTGGGAGTAGAATATACAGCTTGACACACCAAGTAGTGATGCTACTTGGCAAGAGAGTACTGTTTCAGCTATCGTCTTTCTATCCGTCATTACACTGTGCTAAGGTAAAGGACAAGCTGTGCCAGCCAGCATGCATGCTGTCACGGTGGTCTGTACATATTGCCATTACAGACCACACTACTTGCACTCCACCGTGCACAATACAACAGTATACAACTAACTCAGACAAGGAGTGCTCAAACACAAAGGCTTGACACACTCACCATAACCATGAGTCTGTGACCAAGAGTATAATTATACATGTACAGTCAGACCTCGCTTAACCGCACACATATGTTTTCCACAAAAATATCCGGATAGGCGAGGGAACCGGATAACTGAACACACATACTGTATATGCATGTGGCATGTCATAAGCAGTGACATCGTACATACATGTAGACGGGTCCTATGCGGTACAACTATCGTGCACAGTATGTAAAACAAGTGAGAAAAATGACAAGTGCATGCAACTATCCACATGCACCCAGGCCCAGCAGGTCAAGGACCTCATTTGCCTGTACAACTCCCTGATTCTAGCTTCTGGAAGCCACATGCAACCGGATACGACGAAGCTTTTTGTACACATTTTAACCAGTTTGTACACAAAATCATGCACCGGTATGCGGATCGCGAGGTCCGGTTATGTTGTATGCGTAACATATGCTGCACATTGGTAACCAGCGATTTTCTTCCGGATGGCGAGGGATCCGGATAAACGAGGACCGGATAAGCGAGGTCTGACTGTACTGCACATGGTAGACGAGTAGATACACCTTGTTTTTGTTTACGTCTGGTTTCATGCTGCTGTCAAACTATGAACACTATGTACTGTACATGTAGCTGTGACTATGGACCAGTGAGTGGCGCACTGCCGTCAGTAATTACTAATTTGTCTGCATCACGCCCTGCAGCCATGCACTCAAATCCACGATCACACCCGTTTTCCGTAATTTTGATGAGGAGTTGTGGAAGTCATGAATCATGCCTGCACTGTAGCGCGGAATCAGTATGATCCGTGACACCAATTAGTACTGTATCTTGACCTTGGAATAGCGTACACGATGAATTGCACTGTCCTGAACCCATACACGGAGCTGCACACTTTGGTCCATGCACAGTTGACACTGGACAGGCATGCATTGCAACATACCTTGACTTTACAGTCCATACTGGCTGAGAGGAGTAAGTGGCCGGAGTTGGGAAATAGTCGAATTGCCGATACACCTTTCGTGTGGCCAGTCCTGGAAGACACACACACACACACACACACACACACACACACACACACACACACACACACACACACACACACACACACACACACACACACACACACACACACATGCACACGCATATTGACGACCAGAAGAGTACATAACTTCAGCTGAGTGCACAGTCTCCAAGCCAGAGACACACACATCTAGCATACACAGTGGAGCAGTAAGAAGCAGCCCGCGCCATCACACGAGCAAGGAAGCCAACCGCTCCTTTTTAGCAGACAACTTGCACTTTATTATCATAATATTCCGGTTCCATTACACATCTCATGTTTCGAATTACAATCTGTGCGACGAATGGTACATACCATGTGTGTATGCAGCGCTTGGGCAGGAAGCACTTGTCGGGACCATCCTCAGAGTGAAGGTCAACATCCAGGTCACGAGGTGCATGCAGAAACGATCTGCCCTGGTAGTCAAGAGGATCGTCGACTGCACGGCAAGAAGCAGAATACGGAAAACGGCAATAACGTTACCACAAAAGCGCATGAAGCAACATTACTGGAGACATTGAAAATACTCATTACAAGTAGGCATGAGACAACAGGAACCGGGAAGTCCACGATTTGCTACACGAAACGCAGCAGAGAGTGAAAACATCAAGTCCATATGACAAAAGAGAGATGAAAACAAAACAATAATGAGCGATGATGCATGTGAACCCTAGCCCAACTTACTATGCAGCTGTGTCTTCTCATCAATGGTCTTGTCGTCTTTCTGACGACTTTGAGCCACTTTGGCGTCGTTATACTTGTCGAGTACAACCTGTTGCTCCTGTGGATTGCGGGTGCACAAAGAGAAAGAAAGAAAGGGAGAAAGAGAGAGAGAGAGAGAGAGAGAGATGTATGGTTGGATACGGCTGGCAAGCAAGCATGCACAAGTCGAGCACATTGGCCCAAAGTCACAAACAGCCAATCGATCTGATCAGGGCAACAACACACGCAGTTTTGTAGTGGCGACTAACCTCTGATGGACGAGAGACTGTCACGTCATCCACGTAGCCTGCCCAGGGTCCTGTGAATGAGAATGAAACAAGGCTGACAGATCAGAATCTCCATGAACGATTACGAGTCACAATTAAAATTGTTCAGCACAATCCAGCCCACAGTGGCAGCCATGCATACTGCAAGAATACAAATTTGTCACGCCGCCAGTGCTCCCAAAATGCATACCGGCATATAAAATACACTGAACCGTGTTCGTCGCTGCCTTTCTATCATCATCTTATTCACCCATGCTATACTACTGCCCATTCCTCCCATAGGAGCCACCTACACGCATACTAGTAGGAGAGAAGATGGATGTTTTACAGTAGATCAGTCTCGACTCGCATACAATACATGTACACGTAGTGTTTGTGCGTACAAGGCAGACACGCACAGGCAGACAGACTCACCGTGATAGCCATCGATCTTGGACGGATCACCACGATCTGAACGCTTTCGCTTGTCACCTGGCCTCGCTTTGCTGCTTTCGAAGACAGTCAATCCTGCAGAGAACGGTTAAGGTGGGCAGAGCAGCTTGTGCCGGCTCTATGGTAAACTACTATGAATGAATTCAGTCCATATTCTCATTGCTACAAGCAGATAGCTGTTCATTCTACCAGTGCTAAGAATGCTCAGACTAAGCGCTGGGATAGTTACTATACAGGCGAGTGACGGGATTAGTATCGGTTTGTACAAAACCTGTTCAAGCGACATGACTGGTCACAGGCCAGTGTCAGCGTGGACACTGTCATTGGTTTTCTGTCTTCAGGCTACATAACCATGATGTGACTGAATGGTGAGCTATAGGCTATAGTAACCAAATGAAGCCGGCATTTTTCAGTTCATATTCCACGGCTCTACCAGTCCGAACGAGGTGAACGGTGTTCTTAGTTCTTACCTTTGCTGGCAGCAGCCGCCTCGACCTCACCAATAAACCTGGACAACGGAAGCAAGATATGCACAAAGTCTGACTCAGTATTCCACAACGGAATCTACCAGTGACTGGCCTGAAACGACAACTTTGTATTCAAAAATCAACAGTGGTACGTTTCACGGATCTCAGCGCAAATTGTGAATGAGTGAATAGCAACTGAGCGGTGTGGTAGTCAGTTGACAAGACACACACATTCTATTTCAAACTTACTTTACAATACTTAAAATTTTAGTAAGTTAAAAAGAAGGACACACTGTACCTGCACGCGATGGTGGCATGCCTAGATAGCCAAAACTACATACATGTACATGTACGAGGGATTGC
This sequence comes from Sycon ciliatum, assembly GCF_964019385.1. Lineage (NCBI taxonomy): Eukaryota > Metazoa > Porifera > Calcarea > Leucosolenida > Sycettidae > Sycon > Sycon ciliatum. Next base: position 69,636,670 of record NC_088643.1, read on the forward strand.
ACAGGACTGCACGGCTGTGCATGAAACTCTGAGTTACAAGCACAGAGCCGTTCAGTCCACTGCTTGACTGTACAGTCGTGTATGTGCAAGCTATGCGACATTACCTAGCAAAAATAAACGTGCTGAAGCCACGGCACGGCAGGTGAACTTACGTCGATCCAGGAACACCAGCAGCGTTGTCAACAGTTGGATCCACAGCATAACCTAGTGAACACACCCATGTAGACACAATGTACATGTACATTACATGAGGAAGACAGGAAAAGTGTATTCGGGAAATCCATTAACTTGCCGTGTATGTGTGCCTGCATGTGCATGCGTGTGTGGGGGGGGGGGAGGGAGGGAGGGAGGGAGAGAGAGAGGGAGAGAGAGAGGGAGAGAGAGAGGGAGAGAGAGAGGGAGAGAGAGAGAGAGGAGGAGGAGGAGGAGGAGGAGGAAGAAGAAGAAGAAGAAGAAGAGGAGGAGGAGGAGGAGGAGGAGGAGGAGGAGGAGGAGGAGGAGGAGGAGGAAGAGGAAGAGGAGGAGGAGGAGGAAGAGGAGGAGGAAGAGAAGGGAGAGATAGGTTACCAAGATTCATGTACTTCAGTACTGAGTAGGGAAGAATTTGATTCTACCGTAACTAACCATAAGAGTGATAGGTACGACGCTGCGTTTCAAACTGAAAAGCATTTACGTGTGCTGGCTCCACATAACCTGAAAGCCAAAGAAGAAGACATGAAACAAAAGTATTTAGAAAAAAAGATTCAATGCCCATCAACCCCAACAATCAAATACAAGTGGTGGTGCAGTGGAACTTTCCCTGGCGGATGTACCTCAAGACATGGACATCAGTGCACTCCGGATTATACCGGTAAGTTAGTTTCCAGCCCAGTCTTCGAGACTACATTTATTCACTGTTGCACCGGAGCCTGTCACGGACCTCCCCGGGGTGGCAACATCACTTAGAAGCACACTCCAACCGCAAATCACTTCATTGAAATTGGCAGCCAAAAGGAAACGGCCTCGCACTTACCAGCCAACATGTTTTTATGCGCCTTCTGCTGGCGGGTCTTGAACGGATTCTCCGGACCAACCTGCACCCAAGAAAAGCACATTGGCATGAAAAAGGCATGAAAATACGACCACAGGGTAACCGTGGCCAGGATATTTTTCTTAGGGTGTTGACATTCGGATAGCCACTTATTCATACTGTTGATTAGGTTTACTAGTACTTGAAAACTCTGAAAGATGCCTCACGTTTGTTTACTTGCAAGTAAAAAAAATACTTCGGTCCAAAAATATGGTATCTGAACTGCAATTGCGTCAAATAAAATGAAACTCCAATTATTGCCGCATCAAACTGTCTCATGACAACCGACCATGCATACACTGTACTGCATTTCGGCAAGGGCCATGGGAACTTCCTATCTTGTGTGATAACGGCATTCCACGCAGGCACAGAGTCGGCAACAGTAAAGCCAAATTCACAGTAGTGGATTTTTTCGATGCGATACGTGATGCGACGACTGAGAAACCGGGGAAACCCCAAATCACACCCACTACGTTAGGCTCAGGAGTTGTTCGTCTGTGTGATTGGTAATTCACGAGTTTGCAATGTTCTTGAGCGGTGCAAGATGTGCTGTGCATCACAAAACACCTTTCGTGAAACCCCGCTTGACAAGAAACAACATTATGTGACTGGCTGGCCATACCTCAGGCCCATACATCTCTTCATAGCGAGGGTTGTACGAAATCTCTTTCGTGTCCGGCTGCAGAAAGGATCCGGTGGCGACATCCTCCTACAAAAACAAAAACAAATTCAACAAAACCCATCAGCACAGGATGATAATATACAAGTACAAAATCATGCTCCCTCGCCTCGGCTTGGTTGACCATTCTATCTGGTTAGCGTGAAAGTTATCAGCCCTGGTGCAAATCTCGTCGTGTTTACTGCTTAGAAATGCTTTGTCATTCAATAGACTTGGATCGGTTCAACCAGAAACTCTGAGCTCCGCTAACGAGATGTAACAAGATCGAAACAGCTAGCTGTTCGGAGAGGATCAAGTAGAAATGAATAAATTCCACGGGCCACAAAGCACTCTAGGGCACTCAGGCATAACAATGTACATGAAGCCGTTATTCACTCTGATAGGCCATGTGTCCGCGACATCTCTAAACCAGTCATATCTGGATTATCTTCCCTTATAAAACAGTCTTGTGTGCGTGTGTATGTTTGTACGATATTGTGTGTGTGTGTGTGTGTGTGTGTGTGTGTGTGTGTATGTGTGTGTGTGTGTGTGCTTCATATCAAGCTACCAAAGGCTTTGGATGCTTTGGCAATGCGGCCCTGCACGTCGTGGGAGGACAAACCATCTGGCTGTGTTCATTGACTCTACAGTGTCGCCGTCGCGTGTATGTTGCCGTGGTGCTCTCTACCCTCCTGTACTGCGCGGAGACCTGGACAACGAAGGCTCCGGACCTACGACATCTCAACCTCTTCCACCACCAGTGTATAAGAACTATCGTTAGAGTGTCGCGACAGCAGCAATGGGAGACACGCGTAACATCCTCAGCCCTTGCAAAGACCCTAGGAGTGCCTGAGGACATTGGTCTCATCGTACGGGAACGGCGTTTGCGCTGGCTTGGACACGTGGCACGGATGGAGGATCACCGGTTGCCGAAGTGTGTTTTCTTCGGTGAACTGCCTGCCCCGCGCCCGGCACATGGTCCACGCAAGAGGTGGAGGGACGTCATTGTGGATGACTTCGCGTCGGTTGAGCCACCGGTACCAGCATGTGGATGCTACGATGCAGCCCAGAACCGTCCGGAGTGGCGTGCCGTTGCCCGTCAACCACCCAAGGCACCCTCTGCTACTAGCTACAGTTGCGCCTGCGGCCGCATGTTCTGTCGAAGCGGCGACCTGAAATGCCATCAGTCATTCTGTCGTGGACTGGAGAAATAACAATGCGCTATCATTGCTACGCAATGGGCAAGGTCAAGGTCAAGGTCAAGGTGCGTGTGTGTGTGTATCAGTGACCTACCCAGCCTTCCCAATGTCAACAGCAGAGACAACCAGACCAGACAAAATCCCGGTTGAGCCACCGGTACCAGCATGTGGATGCTACGATGCAGCCCAGAACCGTCCGGAGTGGCGTGCCGTTGCCCGTCAACCACCCAAGGCACCCTCTGCTACTAGCTACAGTTGCGCCTGCGGCCGCATGTTCTGTCGAAGCGGCGACCTGAAATGCCATCAGTCATTCTGTCGTGGACTGGAGAAATAACAATGCGCTATCATTGCTACGCAATGGGCAAGGTCAAGGTCAAGGTGCGTGTGTGTGTGTGTATCAGTGACCTACCCAGCCTTCCCAATGTCAACAGCAGAGACAACCAGACCAGACAAAATCCCGGTTGAGCCACCGGTACCAGCATGTGGATGCTACGATGCAGCCCAGAGCCGTCCGGAGTGGCGTGCCGTTGCCCGTCAACCACCCAAGGCACCCTCTGCTACTAGCTACAGTTGCGCCTGCGGCCGCATGTTCTGTCGAAGCGGCGACCTGAAATGCCATCAGTCATTCTGTCGTGGACTGGAGAAATAACAATGCGCTATCATTGCTACGCAATGGGCAAGGTCAAGGCCAAGGTCAAGGTGCGTGTGTGTGTGTGTGTATCAGTGACCTACCCAGCCTTCCCAATGTCAATAGCAGAGACAACCAGACCAGACAAAATCCCTCAAAGGTCGGATGTGTCATCGCTGCTTTCGTTCTGCATTTGGAATTTCATGCCACAATTGCCACCGTGGACAACGTGTTTCGGCTGTAGAGCGGCTCCAATGCCAACATGACTGCCAGCTCTGCAATTGACGTTTCCGACGTGCTCAGGACATGTCTCAGCATGGATGTGCCCGTGAAACTCTCCCTGCCCGAATCTGGCTCCTTTATGGAGTGCTGTGGCCCTAGTGGCAGTCATGCATTACAGCAGTACTGTCGTGGACGTGGAAATCCGGTCGATTGACCGGGGACGGTGACCTCAGCGAGTACAGAACGCTGCATGCAGGACACATGTTGATCCGGTGCGACTAGCGCGCAGCGCATAAAATGCATGTGTGTACCGCTTATCCACGGCTGCATGGCCGGCACCCTGGGGCCGCTAGACGTGCGACCGGATTTCCATGTCCACAACAGTAGTTAGTGGTACAGTATGTGTGTGTGTGTGTTTGTGTTTGTGTGCGCGCGCATGTGTGTGTGTGTGTGTGTGCGCGCTCGCGCACGCGTGTGTGTTCAGCACCAAGGCAATATCTCCCACTGTATATAGCATGCACATCATGCATGCGATGGTACTCAAAATATTTACTGAGATGATATTATTAATTTACCTTGACTGCAACTTCTGGCGCAGCAACTACACGCATGGAAGCGGCTGCGGAGAAAGAAGCACTTGCTGCACTCGCCATTGCAACAGGTTCGGAAGTAGCAGCAGTAGCAGCAGAAGCTGTGGCCTCGCCGAAATTTGAAACTGGGCCTTCGTCATCACTGCTGTTGTAACCCGCTAAAGTGTTCATTGTGGCAAATTGGCTCAGAATTCACAGAAGAGGCTACTTTGGACTTCAACACTAATGCTCACATATTCGGTCACCAACGTGGGGATTCCAGGTCAACAGCAGTTACATGTAGCTGGATGAAAATAATTCCAAATCACTCAACGATCATTCGATCAACCAGCGTTGCAACGAAGTCAAACTGAATCATGAAACAGTGTGATCGTGAAATGTCTGAAAAGAAATCAGTGCATGCATTTTTTTCTCAGAAAGAACGATCAACATTGAAAAGGAGTGACGTCATGTGTTTTCTTGCTTTTCTTTGCGAAAATACAGAATTCCCGCCACAAGATAGCAAGCGCACGTGAGGCACTCGAATCGATCACTCGATCAGCTGAGCTAGCAGAAGACCATGTGCGCTGAACCATGTGAACGAAGCTCCTTCTGCATCAGAGAAGATTTCGAATCCCTGCTGGCTGGTGTGGGTCTCCCTACTAAATAATTAGTTAAATTACTGACTTTCCCCTCGTTGAACCGCCAGCAACAATGTCTACTGTCAGTGAATATGAATTGAAACGCCTGCGGAATATCGAGGAAAACAAGAAAGTTCTCGCAAGTCTTGGCTTGGATCGTGTAAGTAATAGTTGGTTGGCATTTGGATTGGAGGCGACTCGATCAGGAATGTCAAATTTTTTGAACTTTTGAATACGAAATTTTCGATGCGGGGTAGATCTACAGGTAGATCATTGGCTCACTGACTAATACTCTTGTCTGTTTTCCATGTTGTTATCAGTTTCGAATTGAGCCTCCGAAAGTTCCGAAGGCCGTCTCTCGAAAAAGAAAGCGCCGTGCCTCTGATGGGGACTCGTCCAGTGAGGACGAAGATGACGACGCTCCCCGTGCCCGCAAGACAGTTTGCAGAAGACCCAGTCGCCGCTCTGGCCGTATAGCTGGCAAGGTAAAACTACTAAAGGAGAAAGTTCAGACCTAACCATTACACTATGATTGTATAGTGTATTGAAAATAGTGGATAACACCTAAGAGTGTGCAACTTATGTTACTTCCTTATGCAATGCTGTCCAGGCGCATCATTTGTATGATACAATTCCGATATTGGTAACAAACAAACAAACGAATAGCTGTCTCTACTAAATTTTAGTTACTTGCACGAGTAGCTTTAGTTTGTACAGGATCAGACCATTGAATGTCTACCGCATATCTACAGAGGTACCGGTATCTGAAAACAGTACAATCATGTACTATTACCATTACTGGGGGGATAGCGTACTCTTGGGTATTGACACGAATCCGTAAGCAAGGGTGTGCAGCTAAAAACCTTCCGTGTGGAACTGAAGCTCGGCGCTTCAGAATCCTCCGGGTATTGCTTCACTGGAAATTATTGTTTGCAGTCGTGATAATCGACGTATGTATATCCTTTGGTTTAGAGTTGTATAAGTATACCATCATTCTGTATGCATTGAACTATCTCTGCTAGGCACCACCGTCACCTGGGGAACTACGGGAAGAGGTAGATGAATTCCTCGACGAGGAAGGATATTCTAATCGGCCAGCTCGCAAAGACCGGACGAACACATTTGGACACATTCCTGGTGAGCGTCTTTTATTTCTCTTTTTCGTGTTGGCATATGTGACTAGTCATGAGGTTCTCCAAGCAGTATGCATTATGCATTATGCATTATGCAGTATGCATTATGCAGATAATTTGCGGAGATTAATATTATTACACTATACGACTTCATCACCTGGTATAATCTTGCTTCTGTGTTTGTGCCTCTCTCTCTCTCTCTCTCTCTCTCTCTCTCTCTCTCTCTCTCTCTCTCTCTCTCTCTCTCTCTCTCTCTCTCTCTCTCTCTCTCTCTCTCTCTCTCTCTCTCTCTCACACACACACACACACACACACACACACACACACACACACACACACACACACACACACACACACACACACACACTCTCTCTGTGTGTGTGTGTGTGTGTGTGTGTGTGTGTGTGTGTGTGGTTTGCGTGTGGTGTGCGCGCTTGACTGTGTGTGTTGGTTTGTTTGAATGGAAGGAGTTGAAGTTGGCCGCACATGGTACACGCGGTTGGACTGCTCTGCTGATTTGGTGCACAGGTTAGTCAATGGCATCTGTTAGCCTCAACAATGTTTTCCTGCTGGGCCCTTTCTGCATCCAGATTGGCTGAAGCCTTTTCAATGAGAGTCGAACTATTAAAAACACACAAAAAAGCACGGATGATTCAACTCGCCGCGAGCCCGTGTCCAGGTGAAGTTAGTGATTTTATTTCTAGTTTTCTCTTTCTCAATCCTCTCGCTGTAGACCGACCGTGGCTGGAATTCATGGAAATGAAAAGGACGGTTGCTACTCTCTGGCATTGTCCGGTGGATATGAGGACGATATTGACATGGGCGATTGTTTCACCTACACCGGTTCTGGTGAGTCGACTATAATTTTGATTTGTGGGTTCTGTACGGGCCTGGCCTGTTTCTACACGACATGTAACTCGTGGGAGTCCTTCCTTATGTAACCACTTGTGTATGTAGCATACCACCGCTACAACCTCGGCTTTAATTTGTATATTCCGTGCTGTTTGTGGTGCTGCATGTATGCGGTCGAGGTGTGTTGGACCTTACTTTGATCTTCTTGTTGCCTACATGCAGGTGGCAGGGACTTGAGGGGAACGAAAGCCAGCCCGAAGGTGAGGAGGACTTTTGTGTGCGTGTTGCCCTGATTCTTGAGCGAGTTTGTGCCAGGAATGTTTGCCACCTGGTTGATCAGAGCCAGTCGTCACAGAGTCGCTAACCTGTCTTTTAAATGTGTCTGTCTTTCAGAACCTTCGTACAGCGCCACAAAGCAGTGACCAGACACTGACTAGAGGTGAGACGTTCAGCGTGTACGTGTGGCATGCCAGAATTAGAGAGGTTCTGCACAACGAAAGTTCGAACGAAGTTTCGCGACAGGCCTTGCGAAAGTGTGTACGAATTTTCGCACGAACTTTGTGTTCTGCACATTTTCGTAGTTTGCACGCGCCAAGTGCACGTACGACATGACCCAATCTCACGAAACTTCCTACGAAAGTTCATTTCGCGTTCCCTGCAAGTTTCGCGTCCAAAGTTGCGAAAGTTCGTGCGAAGTTTCTCACTTCGTGACGTGGAGCGAAAGTTCGTACACATTTTCGTTTTGCAGAACCTCTCTATTATCTTAAAATTATACCGCCGTTAGTACTTTGAAGACTAAGTACAATTGTACTAGTATTCAAGTGCCCTAACAAGGCATGTCAATGGCAGAACGGGTTCTTGTTTCAGGCATCATTGACAGTAAAACATTGTGCACATGGTTCCTGAAAGCTTTTAAAACTTTTTTTAAGCAGCATTTGTGTCTTGTGTGTGTGTGTTCATGTGTTTGCAGTAAACCTGGCACTCAGTCTGAACAGCAGCAACCGCCGTCCAGTGCGTGTTATTCGTGGGTACAAGCTTAGAAGTCGATATGCCCCTGAGAAAGGCTACCGATACGATGGTAAGTGGGTTGCTACTACGGTGGTAAAACCATGCACATCTAACCAAAGCTGCCGCAATAGGCGGACCTTTGATCATCTCCAGTGATCAAGTCAATTTCAACCATCAAAGTAGGCTGAAATTAATGGATATTTTCTCCATCCCAAACACCTGATGTGATCACCTTCCAAGCCGCTGAGGCCCCTAGGGTTGCTTCCATGGGAGGCACCCAGCTCCCATTGTTTTTCTTCCCATGCTATCCTGAGACTCAGTCAGTGATTCTGTTCTGTCGCTACCTTGATTGCATGCTGCTCAGGGCTGTATACGGTGGAGAAGGTCTGGCCAACGTCCGGCATGAGCGGTTTCCTGGTCTACAAGTACGCGCTAAAGCGCTGTCCTGGTCAGCCAGCACTGAACTCTATCTGTGGCACGGATGATGGGAGTGAGCATAGCAGTGACAGTGGGGTAAGTTGTTGAATTTTTCTGTTGAAGAGTTGAATAGGTTGAGCCAGTACCCGGTGGCGAAAATATTGTATTTTTCAGTTGAACAATTGAGTAAGTTGAGCGAATACCCAGTGGCGAGAAGATTGAAAACGATAGCGTACTGTAGAAAGTAAAATATGTCAGAACATGATGTGTGTCATGAAAAAGACAGGAACAATTTAGAAACACACGCACAGACAGAGAGGAGCTTCCTGTTTGTCCATAGATCAATCTAAAACAATGCTTTATTGAATTTAGGACAGAACGATGAAGACCTCTGGAAGTGATGGACAAGAAATGAACTAAGTCGGAAAGAAATGCGCTGAAAGGTTAGTAAGCACGCTCCCCTGAAGTTTTCTTCTCTTGTCCACTTTCTGTAGGTTGCACCATCAATCACGACTACCATTACCCCACCATCAGATGATGAGGGTGAAACAAGTGATGATGGTTTGTGCATTCCAACTCCGCCAAGTTCCCAACCCAAGTGAAAATTTCAACGGCACGTCAAGAGCCTGGCGAGTGGAGACCTCACTGAACAGATTGTTTGGCTGTGCAGGCACAACTTGCATCTGCTTCGGTGCATCTCCTCTCCCCCCCCCCCCCCCCCCCTCTCTCTCTCTCTCTCTCAGGCACATGTATTCGATCAAGCTACCACTGTCATTCGCTCACCATATTATTCTAATCCCCTGTGCACACATGCAAACACATCCGACTTTATTCAAGATTTCAGGTTTAATTTTTTACAATAGTCAACTCAACTTAGGAATCGTATTCGTTTAGGCTTTGTGGAACTTTTTTTATGTGTGGTTGTGTGATGCTCTTGTTTGTGTGGTTATTTGATAAAAAACCTATTAAACGTTTTAGTATTGGTGTATGGTAATACTGCTATATCCAGTGAGCTTGTTGTGATAATAGGCTGAATTTTCTATCAGTTGGTTTTATATTCATGTAGAAGAGTATTGTTTGTGTGAAATTCGAAGGTGTGTGACTATTTAAGGTGGAGTGCACTCTGAGTCTGACTGCTGCTATGTGTCATGCACTGTGATGTCGACGCAACCATCTTGCAAGCTGGTGGCCAAGCGTACATGCTGTCCCGCAGCGACTGGTCGATCCTCGGCAAGCATGATGGCTGACTGCCGCCAATGGCTCTGAGCACAATCCAACATACACAAGTCATGCAGCACAATCAATACTGATACATGTGTGCGGGACGGACAACAAAAGGAGGACATACATGCACACAGGGCTCTAGCCAGGAAAATAGGGAGGGGGGGGGGGCAAACTTTTTCACCCGTCTTTTTCCATTTCCCATACATGTGTAGCCTAGTCACGCAGATTGGAGTGGTGGCGCAGGCCGCAAAGTCTAAAGATAACCTGCAATACACATGACACCTTGAGTTCGTGGGGGGCGGTTTGGAGTTTTTTCGCTCTTCAATTTTCTGAAGTTTGCTGGCACATCTGTGCACACACACACACACGTACACACACGCACACACACACACACACAGACCAGCGAGTGACCTCACCTCCACTGACTGGCAGATAAGCGGGTGATTCTCGACAACGACACTCTCTGCCATGTAAGACTTGAACCAGTAGACAACAGCGGTCACTCCACCACCTGCTGTTGTCACAACGGTCGCCTCGCCAGCTTGCTCTTTGAACGGATACTGCACAAAACGGGCACAACAGTAAAGGGACAACGCGGATGATGGATAACTTGTAGCAGTACTAAGGGGCCGTCCATAATTATCGATCTTTAACACGAACGAAGAGGAGACGACGTTTTGATAGCTGAGACATCATATACAATTTATCGGGCACCAGTTTTGCACTTTGGGTCGACTTCACCGAGCGCAACTGTACACCCCATTCCCCATGAATACAGCAGAGCTGCTGCATTCAAGTGCACAGTCCAGCGTTGGTAGTACTAGGACTGCGCAGCACCAAGCGCTATACTACACGTAGGCCTAATTACGCTGCAGGGATGAATTCACTGTCATATTTTTGCATAGCAGTTTCTGCTATACGAAATCACAATTGTGGAGCAGTCTTTGATTTTGATTAGCAGTTTTCTTTGAAGGTTGGGTGTTTACCACATTGTCCTTCTTGAGAGTGATGCCTGAAAGCGCATATCCAGAAAAACAACTGAAACATACATGTGCACGCAGATTGAGAGTACCTGCACCACATACACTGCAAAGTATGCATGTTACTTGACAGCGCAGACTAGGCATGGATAGCCTGTATGTATCGCAATTTTCTGCAAGTCACGGTGACTTTTGAGTAGCAGTAGATTAATTTTGCATCGCAGTTCAAACTGCGATGCGACACAGGATAAACTCATCCCTGCGCTGGGAACAATTTCACTGATTTAACACTGTATACATGCTACCTGATGTGGATGCACTCGTTTAGCATACAGAGCATATCAACAGCACTAAGCGGCTCACCTTCGGATGGAAGTCGAGATCAACGTCCAGTAAACACACTGGGTCCGTCAGCTGTACAAACTCCAGAGTGGCCGCATCTAGTCCAATGAACGTCCTGACCTGTAACACATGCCCGGGGGAGATAACCAATACTCATCATCACAGGCACGAATGAGGAATGGACTAAAATACAAATTATAGCAGGAGGCAGTGAAAGTAACAAAAGGCAACAATTAATCACCACTCATCTTGGAAATGGGCACAATGACTGTTACTTCAGTACTTCAGACCAAGTATTTTACCCAACAAATACACCTACAGTGTACATCATTAGCTACAGTTTGTGCGTACAACACACACAATCAACTACGCACGCACACACATGTATACACCCACACACCCACGCGTGTACACACGCACACACACACACACGCACACACGCACACACACCTGGTAAGCATTCATGGAGCGCGCCACATCCAGGCCCAGCGTTGGCCGGCGTCCAAGCACAGAGGTTTGAGCACGTAACGCCGCACTGTCAATGCACATTGCCCAGAGCTCAAGGCGGCTTGGAAGCGCTGTGCCACCAGGACGCAGGTATTGCCTGTGAACAAAGCAGGGCAGTAACAAGCGGCAAACAGGGTCCAGTGTTCGTCAAAACAAGTGTGGTAAATTCTGCATATGCACCAGCAACACCACTCCATGTAGTTATAGTTCTACCCAGTAGATACTGGTATAAATTCCTTCATACACTTACTTGATCAAACAGATCTCATCGGCGAAAGCTGTGGAGTAAGTTACTGAATGGCTAGAACTTGTCAACAGCACTCTATAGCGCGTGACTAAATGATGAACAGGTTGAAATGCCACTGCATGGCCTCCTAACCATACATCCTCACAACACTCTCCAAGCAACCTCTGGGCTACCACAATCACTGGAAAAGAGAGGCGAAGACGACGTCTATTACGCCGTTTATACTCCATAAATTGACCGAAAGTGAGGTAAATCATGCAATGTGTACTTTGTAGGTTTTAACTTTTACACGTCGTCAAAGCACCAGCACCACAACTGGCCATGTCCAACACCATACTGAGATATGGCTTGAACATGTAATTGTCCCCCTTGATATGAATAAGTGAAAAGCGTGCTGCCAAAACACATGCTGAAATGTAATACTGGGCAAAATATCAGACAACTGAGCAGACAATGCCGAGCCAGCTCAAATGTGTGTGTGTGTGTGTGTGTGTGTGTGTGTGTGTGTGTGCGCACGTGCATGCGTGTGTGTGCATGCGTGTGTGTGTGTGTGTGTTCAATGATAATGTTCATATCACACTCCAGACCAAACGTGAACATACCTTGACAGGGCATATTGCTGCAAAGCATCTGTGTACAGAAATCCCAGCGGGGCAATCAGGTCAGCGATAATGATGTCAAAGCCCGCGGAACCTGCATAAAGAGAAGCAAACAGTCCATGTGACAGCATGATTACTAGTGCCAGTCAATCACAGCATGCCTCCTGTGCCTTGCCGATTTGCAGCACATCAGAGACAGAACTTCGTGAAGTGGTAGATAGCAGAATATAGCTGGGCAAGCAGAGCGAGCTACTGGAGTATACATTACATGTAGTCATGACATGTGCAATGGCACCAATCGAAACAGTACTGTCTTCGATGGACGTTGATCATACAACCTCAGAAGCCAGCTACATAAACACTTTATTGAAAATGACTGGTTGATAAGCTTATGAAAACAGTGAGGAGTACTTACACGCTGTCTGGACAGACATGAACTCAATCTGATGCTCAATGCCGTGATGATCGGTAAGCTGCTTCACAGCCGTGCGTATGTCGGCTTCGGCTTCAGGAAGGATAAGGCGACTGTCCGCAGCACTTCCTGTGAGAGGTGAACACATATGCATATTGATTCTCGAAGTGATCGTCCTTTTTCTTGCTCTCAATTCTACTTGAATGTGAATTGTCGTCTCAAAAAATGAGAACCGGAACTAAGTAAGGACAAATGATACACATGGGCACACAGCCTACTACTAGTTTTAGTACAGTCATGCATACTGCATACTGACCTGGTGAGACAAATCAAAGAAATCAGCAGTCCACTGGACAGCAGACAGACAGTGCACCAACAATAACCTACATGTACATGTACATGTACGTACCCTGACCCTGGCTGATAAGACTGATCCCGGATAGTGGTAGACCATGCGACAGATCCAACACACGCAGGACGGCTGGCATACTTGGCGAGAGCGAGGCGACGGCGGACTGCAGTGAGCGCCAATACTCCGTATCGTTGAGACGAGCGACGTGCGCACGATCCAAAAACACGAGCGGTGCCTCTGAACGACTGCCGGCGAGAGGAGTCGACGATGGCCGCACACTAGCCTGATCAGATGGTATGGAGTTGCCGCTTCCTTGATCAGCAGTGTGGCAGTGTCGCTTGATGTCAGCCACATTAATCGCCACACATGTGTCATTATCCACGCACTCAACCTTCAAGGTGACAACATCTCCAGCACAGACCCGCATACTGTTAGTAGAGTGCTCCAGGGAGCGACACAGCTCACACAGATCCGTTTGCCGACGCTCCCAGCACTCTGCACTGAGCACTTTGTCCCGCGTTACCGGAAACGATGCCTGCTGCCAAGCCGAGCGGTCACTAGACGAGCCATCGAACGGGCAAGTCGATATGGAATTGCCGTCGCTGATCACAGCTTCAAAGTATACAGCAACTGTGTCTAACACCCCACATTTGTCCACTGAAAGTCTCAAACTGTGCGTGAGATGAATAGGCACCTGCAGTGCAGAGTGATACACAGAAATAGAATGAAGTGGAGCAGCATAGCCAGTGTTCAGACAAATATCAATATTGTGCTAAAGGGCTGTGACAATACATGTATAGATTATCCGTAAAAATGAAAAGAAAGAAAAACATTGACAGAACCTACTCGCAAGCCAAATATTGATGCATTGCCTGAGCAATGAACAACTGTCTCCTACCTGTGGATGATTGAAGTTCACCTGTAGCAGCTGCTTGGACACCGGTGCATAGTTCTCTGGCCGCTGGAGGGCAGCTACTCCGCCGCGCACACATGAGAAGTGCTCGGTGCTGTACGGCTCAGACGAACGCACAGAGTCGCGGCCTGCGAGCAGCGAGGACCGAGCGCCAGTCAGGTTACTGTCCGGCGTTGCACCCTCGACATGATCACTACCCACCACCGATACACGGCTGACATCAACACCCATCACTTGGTTACGTACCAAGCTGGACACCATCAACAGCCACCACAAAGCAAAACAAAACAATCAGGGCAGTGACAGTGATAGTGGAGTAATGTGCACCTATGCCAGTGGACTATTACCACTTCCGGTATACAAAACGTCCTTCCTTGACTCCCAATCTCAATCTTGCCAAAATCATGCACAACGCCGCTCCACTCATGATTACTGGGACTAGCATACAACAGAAAGAAAGCACACCAAGTTCTGCACTCGTATTAGGAAAACCAAACAACTGAGGGGGGGGGGGGGGGGGCAGCACAAGGTAGGTGACAAACTACTTCGAAGTATGATGGAGAACTTACCGACTATGCAGGCGCACAGAAGCACACTCTGTGAGAACGGCGTGCAGGGAAGCCGACTGCGGTATTACCCGTCCGCCGCATGCTTCTTCTGCATTGCTCGCACTCATGTTCCCACTGCCACCATCACCAACAACATCAGGAGAACGCGGCGAAGAACGAGGCTGTGGAGGCAGGATTAGGTTCTGCCAGGCATGCCGCAATGCCGGCACAATGTGCTCCCCAAGCAGAGCGGCATCCATAATTTCCGTGACGACAAGAGAGGCCCTGCCACAGCAAACAAGAGCACGCCATTATGTCTATCACTGCCCGTACGACACTAGCATTACTAGGTGCTGATACATGCATTCACTGCAGAGGACAGTGCTTGTGTGATGACCCTGCGTGCACAGTAGTGCTCGTAACCATTTACATGTAACAGATATGTACCCTAATGCTGCGATCATGACTATGCATAATAATTAGAACAGTAGCATAGGTACATTGTGATAATATTATAGGTACGTTTCTAGAAGATCGAGCCACGTGTTAGATATGTTCTACTACTCGTCATCACTATTAGTCATGTCCTGTTGGCGCTTCTCAATGTGTTGCCTAGACTCGCCCTTACCATAGAACTGTTATCGATCGTCTTGTCTTTCCGTCTGCCTGTTTCCATTCAGCGTGTTTATAGTGTTACTAGTACTTTCCTTGCAGCAACGTGCACGCTTGCTCCTGCTGACCGTTGCTCGTGCTCTGTTTGCTGCTGCTGCCTGCTCGATGCTTCTCTTCGCAGCTGCTTGCTGTAGACTTCAGCTGGTATAAGTTCGCTGACTCGGGTAGAGTCTGGCAGTTGGGTAAAGTAGAGTTTTATGTGCAGTAGAGTTGTAGAGTTGAGTTTGTTAGAGAGTTTCCGTTCCCGCTCAAGCGGACTTGTCCGCTTGAGCCGGGTTTTGCATTTGCAGTTCCTTACTTTTCCTTTGCATTTCTACTTTTACTATATCGGATCTTTGTGCTCCGCCACCCTAATGTCTCTGTGCGTTGGGTCTGAGGTACGCCTGAGTGGAATGACCAAGAGGCGCACATATACTTTGTGCAAACGGGATTGGGATAACTCACACGTAGGGACGATCGGCCGACCACGACACTTGCATTGTAGAGCTCAACACTGGGGGTGCTATACCGGTATTGATGAGGTCGTCATGAGGTGGGATTATACTAGCCACCATTATGCTACATGAAGCAGTGTCTGCTCCAGCGCCGGGTGAGCCGGGTAATCCACCCGGTTGGGCGGCGCTTGCACCCGGTTGAAAAGATAGTACCGGGTCGCCTGTGACTCAGTTGGTACTTTACACTTTCGAACTTTGAAAGGACTAACTACATGGCTTGTATGTGCCAGATACTTCTTCTTCTTTCGTAATTTTCTAATTCCTGTCCTGTCTTTTTCTAAATGCGGCTTATCCACTCACCTTTATATCATTGGGCCTAGTTCCCGTTTATTGTCCGAATTAAAATAAACCAACCAACCAGTTAAAGCATGTGACTCGGCTGGTGAGACAGCGCCAGGTACATGTGTACCCGGCTCCAACCCGGTTGAAATGGTTGCGCCAGGTACACGTGTACCTGGCTGTCCTAGAATCCTAGAGCAGACACTGTGAAGTACCCTAGACTACAGTTGCGCTCGGTAAATTCCGACCCTAAGTGCATTATTTGGCGACCTCCGCTTGCACGGACCTAGATGTACGAATGCGGCTTGATGTAGACGTGTATAAATACAGTGATGTACTAGCAGTCGGAACTGGTCCAGGGCGCCAGTGGTGCACTTTGGGCAGGATTTCACCGAGCGTAGCTGTAGTATTCACAGTACATGTACTTCTAAAGTTCCGTTCTACAAATCTTTTAGAGAACAGAAACTGGCCAACTTGTAACAAATGTCAATGGCGATAGCATTCCTCACCTGGCTGGTACATGCTCTGGTACGCAGAGATCAGTGGACTTGCGGCAGTGCACGGTGATGGAGTCGGCACAGCCGTTGGCGGCGATGGCTTCTTTGCCGATGCGGCACATCAGTGGCGACATCTCCGCAGCGTGGACATGCTTGGTGCCGGCCCGGATGGCAAGCATGCTGCCAGTACACACACACCGGCGCACAAAACACACCCACACCCATCCAAAGGCATGAGAGGCAATACAAGCACAGCAGTCAGGGCAGTAGTTCGGACTCTCCCTCAATCATCAATCAGCAACAGAACACTGCATTCTACCTACACTGGTACAAGTAGACAGCATTTTAACTTTTTAATTGGATTCTTGGACTCAGAACCAACCGAAGGCAGTCCGATGTCGTCGACAGTGTATTGACGGCTCCAGTGTGTGCTGCCTATTGCCCTGCAACTGTAGAAGCTGGCTACACCGTGCAGGTGAAGCTGGCTACACAGTGCAGGTGAAGCTGCACAAGCTCTACTTGCTTCATGTACATGTTGTATCTTATGATATAACCCAACACTGGTAAACCAGTATTAGATAAATAGTTGTAGTAAGGTCACTGTTTTCGAACACAGTGTCCTCCACCTTGTTTCATGCCGTCAATCTAACAATTGCATGTTGTATCTTGCAGGTACTGGTGGGATGCTGGTGGTCAGCAGAAATAGAAAGATTACGGCTATCGACATGTCAAGTAGGCACACTGCAGGCTACTACAGTGCTGCTCAATGAAATCCAGTAGCGTCACTCAAGTGTGCACCTTGCCTCGTTTCGCAGGTCTAGGGCTGTGCAACGCCCGGCGTGTACTTGAGTGACGCGATTGGATTTCATTCAGCAGTACTGTAGTATAATGAAAACGTCCATGATAACGTTATTCGACATCAGATGTTATAGTGGGAAAACACCGCTATCGCTCATGCATTACCTCAGTAGACCGGTCCCACTGCCTATCTCGAGTACGGTGGCTGCCGAGCCAATCGTGGCCACGGCACGAGAAATACCGACAGCGTATCTTGTGTTGCGCTCAATGTCGTTCAGCATCGGGTAGTGCCACCTCTCAAGCAGTTCGTGCATCACTGTATCCGCCGCCCAACGAGCACAGGCCAGACCAGCCGGGCGTAATCTCACGGCGGTGCGGAAAGCATCCAGCGCCTCCAGCCGCATGCCGTTCGCCATCAGGCAGGTGCCATACGCGTACCAGAGATGCGCCGAGTTGCGCTTCACTGCCAGGGCGCCAGTGCAGCACTGCAGCCCATCAGTGACCCTGCCAATACTGCACAGCTTTTGCGACCAGGAAAGTAGAGCAGATGTGAATGGAATTATGGCCTCGTTCCTTGCTGGGTTCAGTTTAAACAGCAGCAGAAAATAAGCGTAGGCTGTTCCAACGTCACCCTGCGCCAGGCATAAATGACCTTTGTGGTAAGCAGATGACTCGAGCTCCTGAAAGGTCTCTTCATCGGATTCGTCTGATGAGTCTTCAATGTCCATGGGAGTTGATTTAGCACCAATCCCACTCATGTCCGATCCTGTTCGCATTATCTCCAATAATCTGGAACGAGAAAGGTGACAACGATTCTACGTGAGCCTACGTACATCGTGGACAAGTTTTCTTCTACTGGTAGTACTACGAGTAGCAAGCAACAGTCAGTCATTAGTCAGGCTGTCACTTCATTCTTCTTCACTTCACTGACCCTGCTCGTACTGCCTGATCTGAGCAAATAATTATTTGACTGGTACTAGCATGCATGGCGCACAAAAATGATCGATGGGTAGATCTGCACCGCGTCTCTTCGATTTTTCGTACAACTCGACGCCATATTTCGCTGCCATGTCAACGCCTGGGAGAGGCCGGGATCGCGGAAGTCGTAACAAGCCTAGCCCGGGCGGGGCCCGGGGTTTGTCCGACTCCCTGCTACTACTAGTACTACTATACTCTATAGTATTTGTATTGTATTGTATTGTATTTATTTAAAAGGATTCTCCAAAAGCAAATGGATGCTTATCACGGAAGTCTCCCACATAAATATCGCAAGAAAAATGGGGAAATGGGGAGAGGAGAGTGGAAGATGAAGCATGGGAAGAAGGGAAACAAGTACCTAAATATCGAGGTATAAAAGCAG
Organism: Sycon ciliatum; assembly: GCF_964019385.1. NCBI lineage: Eukaryota > Metazoa > Porifera > Calcarea > Leucosolenida > Sycettidae > Sycon > Sycon ciliatum. Next base: position 69,655,290 of record NC_088643.1, read on the forward strand.
GAAAGAAATCGACGAGGGAAGAAATCACCTCTGCAGATAATAGCGGGACATTTAGATGAAAAAAACCAGCAAGGATTAATTTCAAGGAAAAAAAATTTCTCAAACGGAAAAGTTCGGAATTCCAGTCAGAGAATATCTATGCTGAGAGTAATGAGCCTTTAGAGCAGTGCGAAAATTGACAGAGGACTGAACGCAGCGGATGTGTTCTGGAAGTTTGTTCCATTCCACAGATAAACTGAAGAGAGGGGATTTAAGGAAATGGGCGCCAGAACGAGGTAAAACTATAGAGGACGGGTGACGACAACTAAGGGATACATTGAATTTGAAACGAATTAGCAAAGACGGAAACTGGTAAAAGACATGATGAAAATACAGCAAGGACAGAATCTGACGACGCCACTTCAGGGATGACCAGTCACAAGTACGATTAAGAATCTGCTTCGGGGTTTCCCACTCAGGAGGGTGCCAGTCGACCTACCCTTATAACGATATTTGCGTCAGACCAAGAAATATTGTTATAAGGGTAATATTGTTATAGGGGTAACTGATTCATTTCATACACATACGTCATAATGCATGGATTTTGTTCATTTTTTACACTCTTCATAGCATAAAAAACTGACATACATCATTTTACATGCACATTATGTACACAGCAAGGTGCCCACTGGTGCCCCTATTGCATTTCGTCATGTCCCAGCGACTTATCAAGTGAAGCTTGCCCTACCTGGATAGTGGGCGCTGCATATCCCCTGCTAGATATTGTTATAAAACGGAAAATGTCGATTGGTCAGCCCATTTTATATTGTTATAGGGGTAATATCGTTAGGCCATGGTAAAAAATAAATTTGATTCTCAGGTCATGAGCCTGTGAAAATCGGTGCGAGCGAGCGATTTTTTATTTTAATTCCCACAATTTTTTTATTTCCAAAGATAGGGTCACACATGTGTACGTCACAGGTTCATAATTAATTTATAATAATTTATTATTCAGGCCAGGGAGTAGAAAAATACCGGTATTTTACTACTCCCGGATTCATGCCTTTCGCATTGACCGTTTTCATGCACGCATATGCATGCATAGAAATATAAAAAATCGTCGGTGCGCCACCAAAAATCGATGCGCGCGTACTTGAGAATCAAAGATATTTTTTACCATGGCCTTATAGCAATATTGTTATAGAGGTAAGGCATTGTATACACAAGTCAATGGAGTGATTTGGTTTGGCAGAAAAATATCGTTATAAGGGTAATATCGTTATAGAGGTTATCGTTATAAGGGTAGGTCGACTGTACACACTATATTGAGAGTCCATAACCTTATGGACTCTTGCTATAGCCGCTGCTTCACTGTATAATAAAAGGGTTTCGAGATTATTCGCAAGAAATAATACTACTTTTTTTGGTAATACTAATAGGTTTTTCATTTGACCCGACGAGACCACACGGCGCTTCCAGATCACAGCACAAACAGTTCACCCGCCACGGGCCACGAACTGCAAGTAGTAGTACTCCTGACAAGTCTTGTTTCGTTGCATAGAGATGATAACGGGAACTCATCAGAGGAGAAGCAGTTTTTGAATGGAGGGGTTTAGCTGAATAATGCTATTTTATGGAGATACCGGCGCAAGGTGTAAACACTAAACTAACTCACATATGTGACATATCAACACAAAAGGAATCCTGAGTGCAGAATGGAGTGTTCTGAACCCTACCGGGCCAGACACAACTATCACAAGTGCTAAATCACTGAATCACATTATGAGAAGGAGAGGTACACAGGAACACAGGAATAGGTTGCGCTAGTTTACGTGTCACAAAGAGTACTGAGGTGGTGACAAAGATAGGTGAAAAGTAGACGCCAAGTGAAAGCCAACAAATCATCACAGACGTCTAACGTCACATCTGAAGATTGCTTACTGCACAAGACAAATACTTCATAAACCTCGATAATTGAAATTCAGCCCGCGCCGGCAACGGTAGGTGAAAGGAAGGCTGAAGGCTGCTGGGTGTGACATAGAATTGTGGGCTGCTGAGGCGACGTATCCATATAGATCTTGACTGCAGGGTTGGCGTCTAACCGCGGCTATGTTCCGAGCAGCAGATCAAATCCCTCCTCTGGTCAGTGACACTGAGGTTTCCTGGTCCAGGAGAAGTCATAATTCTTAGATGCCATCTTCAATAGGTCCGTCAAATAGTAGTAATAGGTTTTTCATTTGACCCGACGAAACCACATGACGCTTGCAGATCACAGCACGAACAGTTCACCAGCCACACTCCATGAAAGCAAGTAGTAGTACTCCTGACAAGTCTTGTTTCGTTCCATAGAGATCATAGTGTGGCGGGGAACTCATCATCAGAGGAGAAGCAGTTGTTGAATGAAGAGGTTTAGCTGAATAATGCTACTTATAGAGAAGATACCGGCGCAAGGTGTAAACACTCAACTAACTCACATATTTGACATATCAACACAAAAGGAATCCTGAGTGCAGAATGGAGGTGTGCCAACAGTAGGTGAAAGGAAGGCTGCTGGGTGTGACATCATAACTGTGGGCTGCTGAGGCGACGTACCCATCTAGATCTTGACTGCAGGGTTGGCGTCTAACGCTATGTTCCAAGCAGCAGATCAAATCCCTCAGAGTCCTCTGGTCAATGGCAGGTTTCCTGGTCCAGGAGAAGTCATTATTCTTTGATGCCATCTTCAATAGGTCCGCTGTTCATGCTGTGATCTGCAAGCGTCATGTGGTCTTGTCGGGTCAAATGAAAAACCTATTACTACTATTTGACGGACCTATTGAAGATGGCATCTAAGAATTATGACTTCTCCTGGACCAGGAAACCTCAGTGCCATTGACCAGAGGAGGGATTTGATCTGCTGCTCGGAACATAGCCGCGGTTAGACGTCAACCCTGCAGTCAAGATCTAGATGGATACGTCGCCTCAGCAGCCCACAGTTCTATGTCACACCCAGCAGCCTTCAGCCTTCCTTTCACCTACCGTTGGCTGAATTTCCATTATCGAGGTTTATGAAGTATTTGTCTTGTGCAGTTAGCAATCTTCAGATGTGACGTTAGACGTCTGTGATGATTTGTTGGCTTTCACTTGGCGTCTACTTTTCACCTATCTTTGTCACCACCTCAGTACTCTTTGTGACATGTAAACTAGCGCAACCTATTCCTGTGTTCCTGTGTACCTCTCCTTCTCATCATGTGATTCAGTGATTTAGCATGATGTGACTTGTGATGGTTGTGTCTGGTAGGGTTCAGAACACCTCGGGATGATTCTGCACTATTCCTTTTGTGTTGATATGTCACATAAGTGAGTTAGTTTAGTGTTTACACCTTGCGCCGGTATCTTCTCCATAAAATAGCATTACTCAGCTTAACCCCTCCATTCAACAACTGCTTCTCCTCTGATGAGTCCCCGTTATATCTCTATGGAACGAAACAAGACTTGTCAGGAGTACTACTACTTGCTTTTGTGGAGTGTGGCTGGTGAACTGTTCGTGCTGTGATCTGCAAGCGTCGTGTGGTCTCGTCGGGTCAAATGAAAAACCTATTACAGCTGTACTACTATTTGACGGACCTATTCAGGCTATTGAAAATGGCATCAAAGAATTACTACTTTTTTTGTAGTATTGAGATAATTATTATAAATTATAACTAATGCGTTCATTGACATGTGCATCATCGTATACGCGCGTACGTCTTGGAACGAACATGGAAGGGAAGTAAAGTGTTGATCTGTCAACGTCAAGCACCCTTCACTTCAAGTAACTATTACTTACTTAGTTTTCATGTTCACTCTTCACTTCAGCGGCCTTCGTCCTGAATCGCAGCTAGCAGCTAGGCTAGCACTAGCAGTACTACCAGTAGCAGGTCAACTCCCTGGCATGCACCCTTGCCTTGGCCTTGCACCCTTGCCAGGCCTTGCACAGTTGCAGTGCATATCGAGGAGTACTCGAGTGTCATCATGGTCATGCTGCCAGATGCTCACTGGTTGGAGCTCCGGAGGTGTGCGACACTAACACGGTGACTGACAGCTACAAAATTCGCATTGCTGTTGACTGCATCCGCTTTTCCAACTAAACATTGTACTAAAAAAAAACATTAGTCAAAACACCACCCCAGCGGCCAGAGCCAGAGGATAGAATAATGTTTCCACTACAGCAGCCACACGCGCGATCAGCAGGAAGAGTTCAGATGAAGCAAGTTCGTATTGGAAGTAATTACATGTAGTCACAAGTAGTGAGGTGCATGTTACTGAACCATGGCCTCTGCTTTTGTTAGGAGAGCTTTCCTGAGTCTCATTTGCTTATCTCTCTTGCTGTCTGCAAGTACGGCCAGCAACGCTGCCGCAGAAAGCTCGGTGTGTGCTCGTGGAAATGTATCGCGTGGAAATCCGAATGCCAACATAGGCAACAATTGTTCCAACGAGACCCAACATAACGACACAGATAGCGAGCACGCCGACCACGTATCGGTGCACGTTGCGAAATGGGACTTCAAATCAGTCCGCGATCCCTACATTATCGCACTGGTGATGTTTGTGACTGCCATCGTAAAGCTAAGTAAGATTCAATGGCAGGTATTATGTATTTTTGGACGCTGATGATCCGTCAATGAAATGTGAACCTGTTTTAGGAAGCATTAGTAAGACATGTGTTTACTCTGTAAACTGTGCGTGTCATGTCATGTCAATGTACCGCCGGTATGTCGAATGTATATGTATCAGTGATTTACTACCCACAACCTAAATTTTGTATTGGCTACAAAGTGCCGGTAATTAGTCTATGTAACTGCTGACACTCAATAACGATTACTGCTGCAGTTAGAGGACTTGAATTTAATTACTGTATTTTGATTAGAGTGTGCGCTGCGTGTCCACAGTCCAGTGATTACACTATAGAACTAGGCAGTGCAGGATGGGTAAAGAAATTCTGTATGAAGACCATTTTTTGGCATAAGCAATACATGCAGTGATGTTGGAAGTTGCACTTATAAATATAGGCACCGGTGGAGCGGGGATTTCTGCTACATTTGAGCAACTGCATTTGCACACATACTGCATTGGCACTCGTGTAGGCGACTTGGTTCCACACCAGGCTTCAAACAAGACGCCAAACAAGCAGTTCATAGATCTGCCAGTGATGTGTGGCGGTTGCTGCTTGTCGAGAGCAAAGTGAGGCAAATGGAGGCGATACTATGCGTGTAGCGTATTTCCCCGAATATAAGTCGCACCTTCTTACACTAAGCCTCAAGGGCAGCGGAAGGGATGCGACTCTAATCAAGTTTGACACACTGCTTATGTGAATATATGGCTCAAACCTGAAAATGGGGTTGCGACTTACAATCGGGGGAAATGCGGTATGCTCGAGCGAGTGTGTGCATGCGTGACAGGTTATGACCCCCCCCCCCCCCCCATTGTCCTTGATTCTCATGGTGGCTTTTGAAATTTTGATGTACCCATGTGCTGCTTGCTCTAGTCTTTCATTCATCGGAGGCGCTCTCATCTCGCATACCGGAGTCATGGTAAGAAGACAGACTGGCTCCATGGATCGCTTGCCAATTTCTTACTTCAAAATACTAGTACATCTTTGCAATATTCAATAGTATGAGCAGCGTATAGAAAATTAGTAGTACTCTTTACGGTAAAAACCACTTTGATTTTTCGTTTATTGCTCCCATTGGCATTCTTCTATTGAATCTATTTCGAATATGTGCCAACATCCAGTGTGTCACTCTATATTATTATGTCTTTGTTCTGCAGTTTACTCATCGCGTTTGGATTCGTGATTGGCGGTTTGATAAGGTGGGCACCGGGATTGGCAAGCCAACATACTGTAGTAATGGATGCACCTGCGTTTGAAATATTACCACCAGTGATACCGTGCTCACTCGATTAGAAGCCGGGGGCTTCTATTTTTTCAATACCAATTTTGAGGAGGCTTCTATTCAAGAGGGGCTTCTATATGAGAGGGGCTTTTATTGTTTCATTCCATACATTCCATACCAGTATTCCAATCGAATCTCTAAAACTTTCATATTCACAGCAACTCGGCCCCGAGTTAGTTTGCACACACTACGTCGACCAGGACATATACCAATATGAACATGCACGAGATGTTGTCACAGTTTGCACACTTGACCTTCATACATGGCACTACCTGGTCACCCCATGGCACTACCTGGTCACCCCATGCTATGTCACACTAGTCCGGGCTTCTATTCGAGAGGGGCTTGCATTTTTTCAAACAGTCCTCGTAGGAGGGCTATTAGGGGCTATTATTCAAGAGGGGCTTTTATTCGAGAGGGGCTTTTATTCGAGAGGGGCTTCTAATCAAGTAAGTACGGTATATTTGGAAACAAGGAAGCTCTTCAAGGAAACATTTCCTATTTGAATTGACATTGCTCCAACTGCTATAGGGGATTTTCGGCTAGCATCCAATTTTAGCTGCAGCCTCGAATTTGCTGTCAGAGCCTGGTCATCTCGGCTCAGATCTCAGGAGCTTGTATTACTTTGAACTCACCTTCCATGCAGTGTTTGAACTCACCGTCCATGCAGTGTTGTTTCTGTAACTTTTAAAAGCCTTGGTGTGTTACAGCTGCATTACAGGCATTCCACTGGGTATGTCCATTGGACGAAATACAATGTATTGCGTGTATCTTCTTCAGCAGTTTCAATCGCTTCTCTGGTCTGTCTCTCGCATTTCTGCAGCTTGAGTCCTACAGCCAAGGAGCACTTCAAGTTCACGCCAGACATCTTCTTTCACTTTCTGCTGCCACCGTAAGTTCAAGACTGGGACGCGGAGGCAAAATGCAAAGCATACCAGAAACATGTTGGACTGAACTTGGCTGAGGGTGCGCTTTTTGTGCCCAGTCAGCCATGTTATGGCCTCATGGGCATTTACCGGTACCCTGGTATGGGGAACAGACCTGTTAACTTATAGGGGATGGCCCTTATTGCATGGTCCACTAAATGTCAGACTCAGATTGAGAAGAGAGGACCAAAGGTTTACAAGTTGTGCGCCGTTTTTGTCCAACACTAACAATATCAGCATGATGCTGGTGAGTTAGAGCGTGCAACGATTAGCACAACACTGCCTGATGAGATACTGGCATTCAACGACCTGATGCTTAGCTGCAGTTAGCTGCATCACGTCTCGGAATGCACAAATCAACAGCCTGAAAGGGAACTATGGTGTTCGAATACTTATGATCTTTTGTGTGACGGTGTGCACGGGGTGCATGACTGAGTGCCTGGGAAGGTTTAGATAACAAGCCTTCCAACTTGGAAGGTTCAAAGTTAGGAACCAACGTAAGAAAGGGGAAGGTGAGCGCACTCAAGACGAAAACAAGCTAAACATCACAGCAAACTAAGAATGTTAGCTATGACAAGATGATGACAAAATATCACGGCACAGGATGGCCACGGCTCACTTCAAGAACGCAAAACAACGACCACCGAACTTGGGAGGCTCATGTTATCAGAGATAAGCAAAGAGGGGAAGTTACGCGAACACCAAGCAAGAGGGACTGGGCAGCACTATCTCTTCGTACTATACTACATGTAGAATGGAACTTGTGGTGGACTAGCAAACGACAATAACAAGTGGTGTCACACGACGTATGTATCGCCGTATAGATTCTGACGGCTCATCAGGTGTTCAAATCAGACTCGGGTGGAGAGCCAAGGATTAAAATTGACACAACTTGTAAACCTTTGGTCCTCTCTTCTCGCTTCCACTAAATATAGATGCCCCTATTTCCCCTGTCCTGTGGCTGTTTCTTGGTGTAGTATTGTACTGGAAGCTGGCTATCTGATGCACAAACGTTACTTCTTCGGCAATCTTGGCTCAATCTTGATGTATGCCGTTGTGGTAAGTCATGCTACTACAGTTTACTGTTTTAAAAAAAAGGTACTTACTAGTATTATATTTATGCTCTGAAAGGAACTGCTGCATGATCCGCTGATCAGTCTGGGCCTATCCGAGGGCATGTAGCAAGTAACAGTTATACGGACTAAAGCCGAGCCTAGGAATTGTGAAGAGGTGCCCAGTTGGCAGGTCGTAAAGGCTATAATGTAGTACTGTACTGTGACTACTAGTATGCGGAGATAGAGTAGCACTGTTGTAATGCCATTGCTGTGTAGAATCGATTTCCTCGTGCTCGCAACACCAGATTTGAACGGGGCACATCATAATTCTTCAACGTGTAAGCGGTAGCCACGTACTATTCTTATTGCATTCAGTGTTCTTCTTTGCTTGGCTGCGATTGCTCAGGGTACTCTCTGGAACACGTTCAGTGTAGGTAAGTCGATGGTGTTGCTGTCAGTTCCTACAACTTATCAATGGCGCTCTTCCTTACTCTGCCTTGCCCACGTCAAAGCACAACATACACAGGTCAGCAGGTTCTTCTTTACTATTCCTTTTTAGATGAATTCTGGATTTTGCTTCAGGTATTAACTGTGGTCCTTTTTAATCTAGCTGTGTCATACATATGTGCTTACCAATGGTTTCTGTGCTCAGCTCTTGGTCTGTACATGATTTCTGAGCTGGGCGGTGTACACATCAGTGCGCGCTTCTCGTTTGTGGAGTGTATGCTGATGGGAACGATGGTTGCCGCTGTGGACCCGGTTGCAGTGAGTAGTAGCCATGTCCGTGTGCTCGTATTATAATTATTAGGATGACTGCGGTCCGTGCTGTGTGATGATTCTGATGAACCACTGCTCATACTTTCAGGTTCTGTCATGCACATGTTGTGACCCCAGTGCTGGCCTGGTCGCTTACCCTGTTGTGGGTCTTCAGCTCTTAGCACTGAGCACACCTTGGTTCAGTGCACTTACATCTGCCACGAGTCTGCCACAAGTCTGATCAAGATGACTGTGTTGGTTTGGTTCCTCTCCGATGTGCAGGTGCTGGCAATTTTTGATGAAGTCCATGTCAACTTGCTGCTGTACATACTCGTCTTTGGGGAGTCCCTACTCAATGGTAACCACTGTACATGTACTTAGTACTGTCTTGGCCTTGTCACCCGGCAGTCAGTATGTACTGCACCAGAACAGCACCATGTAGTTGTGTAACTTGGCATTTAATTGTAGTACCAGATTGCAGCCTTTTTCCTGTGAAGACAGGGCTACTGATCGCTATTCAAAGGTTTGCCTGTCCTTTGTGTAAGTAAATTGACTACCTTCACATATCAATCACATGCTTTGAAAGTACTTTTACACATGCCTGAGTACCGTTTACGGCTCAGCAGATGTACTACCCAGAGTTGAATGGAGTTGATGGTGTTGGGCAGCACGCTGCATTGAAAATCCAGCATTCCCTGGAGGCATTCTCTGTCACGTACTAAGCAGCACTCGATCTTCTGCTGACGACTCCTCCTTTTTCAGATGCTGTGAGCGTGGTCCTGTATCGCACAGCGGAGACGTTTGTGAAGTTTGAGAACAATGAGCAGGCAATCACGGCTGATCAGGTATGGGCCCGCCCGAGGTGGGTATCACACCCCATACATTACACTGTCGTGGTACTGTTAAAGTAGATAGTATACCATTTTATAGGCAAACGTGGAACCGTGGCTCTCTCCATTGCTGATGCCCCGACAACTCGACCCAGCCGCTGATGACTGCCCTGATTATAGACTCATTGGCAGTACTGGGACTTGATTGGGAACAGTTGGTACTGAGTTATGAGGTGTCGCGAACGTGCATGGACATTCAAGTTCCATTTACTTGAAAAATGTCTGCTAAGGGAGTTCCACTGTACACAGGCAATTCACGGTAATGATGTTATTGCAAGCGATGTAGGTATTTCCACCGTTCTCCTAAATGGCAGGTCAATGTTTAGGCCTGAGAAGGTAGGGCCCGTGTAGTCCTCAAGTCAAGTGACCCGAGTGCATCTCGAGAGACGTGTGTGTGTGTGTGTGTGTGTGTGTGTGTGTGCGTGTGCGCGTGTGCGCGTGTGTGTGTTTTTGAAGCACTGAACTTGTTTCTGCATTGATCGGATATGTCACAAAGTTGCAACAAGTCACATCGCTACATTGGCATGGTTTACTCTTGTTCTCTGTCTTGTGTAACAGATTGTCCTCGCCATTGTGTCATTCTTCACCATAAGCCTGGGAGGCACTCTGATTGGGGTCATTTGGGGTATGGTCGCAAGCTTCATCACCCGCTTCACCGATCATGTGCGAGGTCAGTTTACCATTAACTTGACAGTAGTTATTTGCTGGCAGTTGTCTGCATTCAAAACCCCAAAATTCCGCTTTAATAGGAGTAAGAAACTACCGCAAAGTGCCGTTGATCCGCCGCCTCTCTAATTTCTGCCCCCTGTCGATTTTCTGCCGATGAAGCGACTTCGGCGTGTACAGTCAACTTCGCTAGTAACGACTGCGGATATAGCGACAATTCGCGAATAACGACAGAATTTCCATGCCCAGAGCAAAGTCCCATCCAACTGTAACACATATAATGAGATCAACGGTACTGTACGGTATTCACATCTCTCAATCTAGTGTATAGGAAACTTGTTATCTGTTTTGCCGAGGGCTGACAGATACTGACAAGAAGTGCAATCAATTGTTGCCAGGATTGGGGTCCTTCTATTACAGCTGGTTATCTAAGCTGATATGCTCTCTGATCCGCTAGCTCCCCAGTGACACGGCAGATGTGGGTGCTAGGCTGCATGTACATTGTGCTGTGCACGTTATCTTAATTTAATGTGTGCGGTGTCCGTTTTCGATGGGAATATTGAATGGCTCTGATTCTGAAATTGGTTGATTCTATGCTAAATGTAGTTGATATTCTCTCTTTGCAGCACATTTTCAACGTTTTTGTTTGTTCAGGCTGTGCGCTGTGTAGCGTGCATTCTGGTTGGATTTGCGAATATACATGTGTGTGTGTGTGTGTGTGTGTGTGTGTGTGTGTGTGTGTGTGTGTGTGTGTGTGTGTGTGTGTGTTCGGTACAGTAATCGAAACCCTACTGGTGTTTGTGTGCGGCTACTTGGCGTATCTCTCGGCTGAAGTTTTTCACTTCTCTGGTATCATGAGGTGAGTTCCGCACGTTAGCGGGCCATGAGTAACTCTAGGATGTGTACCATAAATAGCTTGCCAATTGCATCAGTTCAGTACAATACATCATGATTCTGTGACAATGAAAGTAGGAGTCGTCATTTTGCTGCATATGTGGGTGCAGGTTTGTACCGTATTCAGTAATCCGTCCTAGCTTCATGAAGTACCGTAAACGTCCGTAAATGAGTACGTACTTTCTTTTGAATTTAGTGGTCACACCCGTACTAACTCAAATTTTTTGGGTTGGTACTAACTTTCGGACCTGACTTGTGTGTAGTGGAGAAGTCATTTTCATGTGGATATACATGCTAAACACTGCGTGTGCGAACCATACCGGGACATATTTCGGGCAGTATGTATATCGGGCTGAACTTGACTTCAACAGACAGAGTCAAAAGGAAGAAGTTTTTTGTATTTCCAGCAGGTACGTATTTACGGACTCTTACGGTATTAGAACACAGGGCTACAATGTGATGGGAGTAGCAGGGGATGAGGATATGCATGTGGATGGGGTTGTACATGTAGCTGTAAGGCGTACTGATCACCACCATTGCCCTCTAGCGCATGTCAGCCTGGGTACATGCATACACACAGAACAGAGTGCTTGGGTGTACGTAACGGGCACTTTTGTCCTATGAGGCTATGTAGTATGGCTGTACTTCGAAGTAGTGACACAGCACCACCGACAAGCATCAGGAGGAGTGGCAAGTTGCAGGTGTAAGGAAAGAGGTGGCACTGCTTTTATGCAAGAAAATTCCGAAAAGATCAGCAATGAACGTGACTGTCATGTGGTAAGCTAGCAGACCACCTCCCCTATATACTCCTGACCTTGGGTGCCCCCCCCCCCCCCCATGAACTTTCCCATGCCCTTATCACTATGGCACAATATCAATCATAATTAGCATAAAATATCAGTTATGACATCATGCATGACAATTAATGACATCATGCATAATACTCTGTTTAATACCACAGTGCCATATCTTGCGGAGTGGTGATGCGACACTACTTGAATCCGAACGTCAGCGCAAAGTCCCGCACCACCATCAAGTACTGCCTGAAAATGATCAGCTCAGCGTCGGAGACTGTCGTCTTCATGTTTCTGGGCTTTGCGTCCGTCACTGCTGACTTTGAGTGGGACACAGGACTGGTGCTCGGAACGCTTGCATTTGCTCTCATCTTCAGGTTTGTCGGTAAGAACTAAGAAGACCAGCCGACTCACGCAGCTGCTGGGATGGTGTGATCTTGCAGCTTTCCCACACATGTTAGAATACATAACAAGTCCAACGAGTGGTCCAAATCTGACTTCTGCATATAATATTCATCCTTATCCGTGGGTCAAAATATTGACTTCATGCGGCTTGTTCCATGTCCATGTGTCTTTGTTGTTTGCTTCTTTGTAGGGGTGTTTGTGTTGACCTGGATCCTGAACAAGCATCGCATGGAGCGGATAAGCTTTGTCGATCAGTTTGTCATGGTACGTAGCATCAGATGGACTTGTCTTGTCAGCCGAATCCCTGTTTGAGATCAATTATAAAAAATCCGAGGGTTGAAATAGCCACTCCTTATGTTGGCGATCGTTATTTCCAAACAACCATCAACTTCATACCGGTATGATCTGCATTTTAAACAAGCTTGTGAAATCCAGCCAAGCCGTGGTAGGTGGCTGAATTGTGCAGGTGGTCGATGGACAGCCTGCTGAAGGCCTGTCGCCGTTTCTGTGGTACAGTAAGACCACTACATTTAATTCTAACGATTTTGCATATACGCACACAGTCATTTGCCGGTTTTGACGGACAGAATTCGTAAGTATGTCAGCTCGCTAACCAACAAGAATACGGAGATCGCTAACCAACAAGAATACGGAGATCGCTAACCAACAAGAATACGGAGATCGCTAACCAACAAGAATACGGAGATCGCTAACCAACAAGAATACGGAGATCGCTAACCAACAAGAATACGGAGATCGCTAACCAACAAGAATACGGAGATCGCTAACCAACAAGAATACGGAGATCGCTAACCAACAAGAATACGGAGATCGCTAACCAACAAGAATACGGAGATCGCTAACCAACAAGAATACGGAGATCGCTAACCAACAAGAATACGGAGATCGCTAACCAACAAGAATACGGAGATCGCTAACCAACAAGAATACGGAGATCGCTAACCAACAAGAATACGGAGATCGCTAACCAACAAGAATACGGAGATCGCTAACCAACAAGAATACGGAGATCGCTAACCAACAAGAATACGGAGATCGCTAACCAACAAGAATACGGAGATCGCTAACCAACAAGAATACGGAGATCGCTAACTTTAATAATTGACATTTAAAGTATGTGATCTTACAGTAACATTTTGTGATCACATGTCGTTACCAGGGAGTAGTAAAATATTGGTATTTTGCTACTCCCTGGTTGTTACTATTCCCCGTATGTGCAGGGCTACGGTGGCCTGCGTGGTGCCGTGTCATTTTCCCTGGTGCTCTTGCTGGATGAGGAGGTGGTTCCTGGCAAGAACGCCATCTTCACTGCGCTCTTCACACTCATCATGTTCACAGTCTTCATCCAGGTACAGTTGCCAGCACTCAGGTTGCAACTTTGCATGAGGAGAATGCAGCTGATTGCCAAAGGCAGATGGAGAGCTCCGATTCAATACTCCCTCCCCCTGTCTCGTGGCCCGGATAGGGAGGGGGGGGGGGGGGGGGGCTGTAGTTTGTCATAACTGGCCTAATGTGTTGTGCACAGGCATCCGACTGAGTTATGAGGATGGGCAACAGCATCTAGCAGCCTGGCTATAGACCACTTATCGTTAGGTTGCTAAGCACTGACTTGAATCCGGCCAATGTGTTCATGCGTTGATATCCAGTTTTTTTGCTATACAACCACTACATGTATATTGATGTATGGTAGGTTTGGAAGTCAAAACTGGTTCTGCTGTTGATGGCAAAATTGCTTTTCTTGCACCGGTGCTTTTGGTTTAAACAAAACTTAAAAAGAGCTTGGTAAGCTTAAAATAAATAGTTCACGTTGCTCTAGGTTATAGGCCATTCACACGACGTGTAAACACTTGCACATGTGTGACCAAGATAACACTGGCAAACCGTGATCCAGTTCACACGGTGCTGGGCAAAATTCGCAACCGTCAATGTATCCATAGTGACCTCCTGAAAATGCCGGGAAATGTTCAATTTTGAATTTTCCCTTGTTCAAGCACTGCATTTGCAGTACGCACTTTCAACAACCGACACTTTTCCTGGCGTGCAAAGATAATCGCGAGCAAAAGGGCCTCGGCCAAGATAAAAAATCAGTTGCACGCGTGTGTCCAAGTTTATCGTATCCGAGTAAATATCCTTGGAAACGGTACGATAAAAGTAAGTTTGCCCGTCGTGTGAATGGCCTATTAGCAAATCATGACTTTCCATGCACCTATCCTCTGTTGACCTTTGTGTCTCAGGGCACCACCGTTAAGCCACTTGTGCATCGTCTACACGTCAAGACCTATCAGCCGAAGAAGCCCAGCATCAACGAGCAGCTGCACTCCAAGATGATGGATCACATTGTGGCTGGTGTGGAAGAGATCATCGGCCAGCAAGGAGAACAGGTCAGCAGCGTGGCACCCTGATCGGTGTGCAATGAGCGGCTTTACACAGGGATGCGGGTAGTGGGGTCTCGGATCGGCTGGGAGTTTTTAATGCTGTGTGTGTATCTGAGATAGTGGTAGCGACTTCGGCGATGATTACATGGGAAAAGTGGGGAGCAAGCAGTTGTTCATGTGTACAGTATCTGCATATGTATTCTCCGCCCGTTTGGGTTTGTCCCGCTTTCAGGTCATCATCGAATGGTTCTCTTACTACGACAAGCTCTACATTCAGCCCATCCTGTCTCGCTCCGACACTGAAATCGTCGACACGGTTCTGCAGCGTCTGGAAAAGAAATACCACTGCGAGACCACGCACAGACATCTGAATGAGATACGTCAGCGCAGAAGGTAAACACGGATTAGAAAAACTCCTGGTCTGCAACCTACATGTACTTGAAGTAATCTCATTGGTCTCTTGGAGTTTGTCTTGGAGAGATTTGACTGTGCATGGTGTCTCTTCCCATTAGCATAACGGTACTGCTGTAGATATCAACTTCAAACACATGGGGAAGGCCTGCAGTTGACTGTACCTCAAGAATGCTTGTCCTTGTTGGCGTGGACATCCCGTGCGGTGGATGTCTCCAAAGTAGCGGTCAGAAGCAGTTCGGATGAACCTCTTGGAATATGATAATGTTGTGCCCTTCATCAATAGATAGTAGATACCCCGCGGTATATACATTCCTGGATGTATGTATGTATGTATGTATGTATGTATGTATGTATGTATGCACATGTTTGTACCAGTCCCTGTTAGAGTGTGCACGTTGATGTGTATCAGGCTCTCTCAGTCGGTGCTTTCACCTTGTAGAGTGCATGGGGTTGGAGGCTGTATAATAATAAATAAACGGTGGCTATCACAAGCACTCACGGGCTTGATGCCCCATGCAAAGCATGATGTATTCACCCCACCTCTTCCATGTGTCTCATTATTATGAGCTGCTTTTAATAGCCTTTTATGCATAGGCATCAATGCCATGTAAATATGCACAGTATGGTAAAGCTTCCCCTCTGTATCTACTAGGCCTAGCGTCTACCTCTTTCTTGTTTCTTTACGCTTCTAGAATGTCCCAGGATGTGCTTGCAAGTGAAACTGTGTGCGTGCACACGTCGCCGAAGAAGCGACCAGTTGCAGGGGGTATGCCAACTCTGCCATCAGCTCTCTCGTCCGCTAGTCTTAACAAAGGTAATAATACCACGCTTTGCCGCATGCGGATTTTGCAAGTTTTCGTAAAGTTGCTCTAGTCTACGGTGAACCTGACTTCAAGACCATTGCATCCGCATACTAGGTACTAGGTAGTATATACAGCAACACACTGTATTTTAAAAGGCAGGCACCATACGTACCCATATACCATACGTACCCATATACATCAGGCGCTTACAAGTATTACACCACCAACATGTGTGCCGGGAGTACTCAGTGGTGCCTAAACATTCGGATCTGCTGGGTGAATTTCACCCTTGCAGCCTGTCACGCTATCAGAGCCACCCCTGTCTTCTGATCGCAACTGTAGCGGGTAGGGCGGTGCCATCACACAGGAATGCACTTCAAGAACAAACTGTCATGTCACGGTTGGCCTCATAAACACGCTGTCTTTCTGCGTCCTTTTTGCAGATGACGTCAAAGCATCCGTTGGCGACATGCTGGCACCATCCAAGATTCATGTAAGCCATCTTGTGCAAGAAGATACCAAGTTGGACATTTGACTGTATCTGTGCGCTGTGCAAAGTAACATGTGACTGTATTTAGAGATCACAGTACAGTACTACTGTATTCAAGCAGGGACCGTAGAGGTTGCATGATCAGGAAGGCCAAGTCCGGTATGGACTCACCTAGGCGGTTGGCCATGCCCAGCATACGGCAGGCAGCATGGACATCGGAACAAGGGGGGGAGCTGCTGAATTGTGCGGATTTTGTCTGGATTCGGATGGATGCCGAAACCATCGATCACGTGGCCCAGGAATTTGATCGAGGTGGCATGAAACAGGCACTTCTTGCTGTTGAGCGTGACACTGGAGTATTGAAGGCGGGTCAGGGCTGGTCAAAGGTTGTGCGCCTCCTCCTCGAGGGTGGTGCCAAACTAAAGAACGCTGCCCAAAATACATAATTACCCGGGAGGTTGCTGAGCAGACCCAACATTTGCTTTTGAAAGTACGAGCACTCCGGTCACCCAGTCCGGTGCCGAGGAAATGCCAAAGGGAAGCCACGCCTACCGGAATCTGGCGATTGGTGTGAAGAGTGTAGTTAGCAGCTATGATTCCGGTGCAAACAGAATTTGGTGAAACCCACCGCTGTTGACGTCCAGCTTTGAGAACAAATTGGTGTCACCGAGGTGAGCGAGAAGATGGTCCATGGTGGGGAGTATATGCCATTCCCACTTGACTGCTGTGTCGAACCATGTGAAATCGTAACGATGCACACGCCGCTGATTGGCTGTGGCATGACAGAGAGGAGTGTGTGTGAGTGTGTGTGTGTGGGGGGGGGGGGGTAATGTTTCTAGGAATGATAACAGCTAGCAGATAGGCTGCATATACCATACTTTACTGCTGGTTGGCCTTCCTATTCTGTGGTTGTTTTCGTGTTGTAGTGCGATTTTTATGGCTTTGTCGATTTAAAGCATGCATTCTTCTGTTCGTTTTTGTTGTCCGTCTCGTAACACACACAGCCAATGCACAACCTGAAGCGCAACAATGTGGCTGATCAGTTCGACATGGTACGGCTGCGCCTATTGCGCCTCCGGCACATGCAGCAGGGCCATGGCAACGGGCACGCGCACAGTGCCGGCGCGGGCGCATGCTACCGCAGACAGCACTCCTCTTCTTACGAGCAGCAGCGAGGCGTGTCGAGATCGGCCAGCGACCAGGACCTGACCGCGCACACCGTGGACGTGGATCGCCGGCGCGAGGAATGGACGCGACGCCGCTGCATCAGCGAATGCCAGAGCGACATGTACGAAGACATCCAGGATGCGAATGCCGCCTTGGAAGCCGCCCGGCTGGATACATCACCGCCCAAGGATTGGGAAGAGGACATGGACGCCGCTCCCAAGCAGCTAGTGAACTCGCCAAGCTCTGCACAAGACAGCAAGGGCATTCTACGGACCCCGACGACGCCCGAGCAGAGGGAGAAGCAACTCGGTGCGATGCACCAGAAATATCACAGCGATGATTCTGGCCCACGGGTCAGATTCCTACAGGGCGATGTGTCCTCACACCCGAACGAAAACCTTCTCGAGTCCAGTGTCTAATTTTTGAAGCACGCTATGTGCAACGGCTGACATACCGGCAATGAACGGAATATCTGGGTGCATCTCAATTCTGTGTTGGGATAGGAACTTGCACGACTTGTGGATCAAGAGAATTGAGTTGTACATTTATATAATCATACAAAGCAGAACTTTACGTACACTGATGGGCACTTATTTATTGCTTGATGACACGTCATTTACAGACATACTTTTTCATGGCATCAGGTTTTACCACCACTTCTACCCCCCCCCCCCCCCCCCCGGGCCCCCCCCCCCCCTTCCCTCTAGCTCATGTTTTTCAAGTGACACTCTCGTTCAGTGAACAACTCTTCTTGATGACGTATTTGTACCATGGTAAAAAAATTGTCTTAGATCGTTACATGCCCCCCCCCCCCCCCCCCCCGGCCAATAGTATTGGATTGGCATGCAGCTACTTACAAGTACATTTAGCTACACAGAAGTGATTGCCGGTGAATGTTGGTGAGAACACAGGCTTTGAATTGTCTCGCCAAACTCCTTCGCGGTGATGCCAAGGTCTTGCCGCTGGTTGATACCAGCTAGCCATTGCTTGATGAGGGTAAGTTGATGGTCGCGCACACTAACAACGGATTGCGGGTCGTAGATGGACGGGTAAAACAGATCATAAGTATGGCCCATCTCTGCTGCCATAACTACAACACTTGGGCTGAGATCATGATCAGGGGAAAACCCCCTCACCGGGTCATACCCGCCATTGGTGAATGCAATATTCGAACCCGATGAGAGCAGTGGCTCCTGTACGAATGACCGCCACTTTTCCAAGCTGGGACCGATGCCCCACTTCTTCTGGCAGTTCTCCACCGTGCGCGTGAAGTTCACCGGACTTGGGACACTGAATATTCCCTTTCCTCCGATCGGCTGTGGAAAGTCTCGACAGCACACGTACTGGAAAGGCTGGTCCTGTATGCCAACAGGGCTCTCAGTGTGCGGCTGTGAGTGTGATGCTGGCCCAGTTTGCCGCCGCAGGGTGCTTTTCAGCATCGCAGATCTACTGTGACGATGCATATGAGCTGCATGCAGAGGTGCTGGACCATGGAACGGGAAGCATGCCAAGCCACCAGTGGAGTTGTAGATGAGATTCAGGGCAAGAAGGATCTTGTCCTCAGCAGCCGTTGGTATGCAGAGGTGCTGCTGCAGGGAATTGGCAACATGGGTCGGTGGCCATGCGATAGGGTAGTCGAACTGGGCGCCTATGGAGAAGAGATTGCGTGCATAGAACATCAAAATGTACCCGTCGCTTATCGTACCCACTGCCGTGCACAATCTAAGATGGCTCTGTAACGCGCCGCGGCACGACGAATTGAAAATACAAGCCCACAGATGGTCAAAGGTGTATTGGATCTCTCTGCTACACTCTATACGGTCATCGCCAATGGATACGACCGTCTGTTCATACGTCTCTGAAACCAGGTCATACCAGGTGCTGTCGGGAATATTGCCGAATGTGCAAGTTGCCGCGGCCGAGGCTATACTCCCCGTGACGATGTCGGGATGGTGCACTCGCATCAGCATGGACAAGTGACCTCCGTAGCTGCCACCGAACGAGATCACCTTACTCGCACCCAGTCCCGGAATGCTATCCTTGACGTGCTGTATGATTGCCGCGTAATCCGCCAGGGTCTGTTCAATGGCCAGGTACTGAATGTACGGCTGTGCGAACGACCGATTGCCGAACGGCAAGCTAACGCCGAAATATCTGTGTTCCGCCGACACGACGACGGCTCCCAGGGTCTGTGCAAAGTAGGCTAGGCTGAGGTTGGTGGCAGTGTACGAAGACAGTTCGGTCGTCTCCGGCCCGCAGTAGAACAGGAGCGAAGCGCCGTCCGATTTCGATTTGTAGGCGTCGTAGACGAAGAATTTCTGATTGAAGGTGCGCAGGTCGCTGGTGTTGTAGTGGTCGACTCGCTGCTCGAAGAATTGTGGCTGAAGCAGAGGTATATTTCTCAGGCTTGGCGCGCCTATCTGAGGTCGATCTGCATGAACACCAGGGATTGCGTGCTTGGAATCTGATTCTTTTGAATGAAGCGATACAGTCCGACTGGCTGAGCTCGTTGAGGCCAGAACCGAAGTCGCAAGCAACAACAACAACCATTCCAGCAACGATGCGTACGATAATGAAAGATACGCACATCTCTGCGGCTGCTGTCGCCGCTGTTGTTTCCATTCATTCCACATTCCGGTAGCCATGCTTGAAATGGCCCGTGTGACACTCAACTACTAGGTGCTTCGTAGACCATTGCACTAAATAGTAGATGCAAAAGTACGGCGGTAAGAGCAACAATCGCAGCCTGGACAAGTAAAGAAGCAAAGAGGGAGTTGATCGTCGCAAAGTCCTCTCCTTCTTCCCCGCAAAATAGCCTCATACTCATAGGCTCTACGCTGTACGTACTTCATAGGCTAAAACTACGCTGTACGTACAATGTACTTGGACACGAAGTCCGCACTACAAATGTCAATGTAGTGTAGACGCAAGATGATATATGCGCAAGCCTCTCCTTTAGGCTTTAGCCTGTTTACCATGGTTACAGTTTAGGCTTTCATCTCTCCATGATCCATAATTATTTATTATCACCATACCATCCGGCCCGATCAGTGCCAGCGGGGCACTGGTCCAGGAGACGTAAAGTACCATGTATCAAAAAAAAGTATCATGGTAAAGTACCATGATACGACTCCCTGAATAGAACACAATCATGACATGATTGTGTTCTACTTCTACTTTTCTAGTGTTGTATACTATAGTACAACCCGGGTTTGGGATCCACCTAACTCTGCGCCGACATAGCTGGACTCAGTTGTACTAGGGATGGGCAAAAAGGTGTGCAAAACGACTTTTTGTGAGGAGATGGACCCCGGAAAAATAGTTTGGAGCGAAAAAATTACGGCTTCATCGGAAACCGACGGGGGACCCCCTTGGGCCGGAAATTAAATCCCGGTATACCAAGAGTCCATAACCCCCCTGGGTTATGGACTCTTGGGTATACCTATAATTTCCCAACATATATGGCCGATTGGTTTGCAGGCGCGCCTGCGAATCATGATGAGGTTCCGAGTTCGAGACCCGCGCTGGTAGCAGGGATCGTGTAAAAAGACTTTTTACGCGTGTTGAACTGCGCCGACACCCACGGTCGATCAACATGGGTACTCACAGCTCGGAGTGAGGATAACAAGGATGCAGTTTACAGCAATACGGGGTCATGGGCCGTTACACGCCCGATTGGTTGAGAGACTCACCTCCTCTCCCCCTGACTCACTTGCGAGGTCTGCATCTGCCACTATTGGCACTAAGGTGAAAAAGGCATAGTGGTGGCCTGCGGAAGCGAAGGCTAGCTTGTGTGTTTCTGAACATTCAAGTGATGCTAACGCGGATCCCGCGAATATTATAACTATAAGGATCAACCGCACAATGATATTATGTATATGCCAAGTGACCCCCCCCCCCCCCCCCCGGGCTCCGAAGCCAGGCCCGCACAATGTACGTGCCAAGTGCCTCCCCCCCCCCCCGGGCTCCGAAGCCAGACCCGCACAATGTACATGTACGTGCCAAGTGCCTCCCCCCCCCCCCCCCCCCGGGCTCCGATCCCTAATCCGGTGTGACGGGTTCTACCAAGAGTACATAACCCCCCAGAGTGTGCAACGCCGATCCAGCTCTGTGTAGGGTCTTGGTCGAGCGGAATCGGATCTTCTGATGTCATGCGTACACTTCACACCAGCGGAAGGCCGGTCTCGAGGCAGGGCACCATTGTTTTTGATCCAAGAGTACCCGCGACTCCCCGGGTTCCCCTCAGATGTGTACGGTATTATGACGCAAAGATCCGATTCCGCTCGACCAAGACCCTATGCAGAGCTGGATCAGGCGTTGCACACTCTGGGGGGTTATGACTTATGTACTCTTGGTTCTACTCTACATTGTGAATTGAAGGCGATATCACCATGACACACGATGACCACTACTCCAAGCACTAGCACTGCAACAGAGTATGCCGGCTTCATCATCAGGGTCACGAGCCGTGATCTGCGTGAACATGGTGAAGGCCTTTCATTTTTCAACTGAGACTTCACTCGAGATCTACTCCTCGCGAGTCCGGCCTCGGCGCTCTTCACTTCAGATTATTTCATCAGCTGACCTGCTAGATATCTGCGCTCATACTCATAGATCATAGACATAGGTCTACGTGTGCATGCGCACAGCGCTCCTGACACGGTGCTGATAGTGACCAGGTGACAAGTGACGACCACGCTACATGTCCGATCCCGATGCAAGCATTCATTTTCACTTTGTGTCGCTGCGCTTCAATTTTGTTGTTCCGTTGTTTTCGGTCTGCGTCCGATATTCCATTACAGACCGCATGTCGGAGCTTTTCCTGTCTTTCCTAACTGCAGAAGAGATTATTAGTAGCTGTTGTTTGTGCTCTGCAAGTAGCACAAACTGGGATCAGATCGCGTTCGCTATTTTCCGCACTACAGCGGTACGCTCGTCATCTGAAAACTGAATGGCAGAACGCGTTCCTGCCCTCAGCTCACCTGGTCAGGATGATCCAGTGCAAAGTGACATTGACAGTGACAGTGGCAGCGGCAGCAGCATCAGTCCAGGCAATCATCCGGGATTGCCGTCGCTCACACCGTCGTGTTCAGACCTTTCACCAGCCTCTTTGCCCAACACTGAAAATGACAAGAGCTTGGCCGAATTGGCCGACGTTGCGGAAATGTCCCTTGTTTCTCCCAACCGCGCTGTTGCTACCGGCTCGGCAGCTGGTGAGTTTAAAACCGAATATTTCATTTCTTTGTTGCGCTTTCAAAATCCTCCGGGGAAGGGGGGGGGGGGGGGGGGCAGTGTCATGCATGATTGAATCCAGGACATGATCAGTCCGACTGCAAGGTTATTATTCTACTCGTATACAATGTCAGTCTGTGATATGACATTAAATCATCCGTGGTCAGATGTGCACTGGGGTACAAGCTATCCCCCCTCCCCTCCCTCGCTCTTGGAGTGAAACGACATAATTACTCAGTTTGCACTTGTTTACATGCAATGAACGTTTGGCCGGCCTCTGTGGAAGTTAGGGGTCGTCCATAATTATCGAACTTTTTTCACAAAACGAAATAATTTCGTTATGGGGTGGGAGGGGGTTGACCAATTTCGTTTCAGAAAACATTGATACATGTGCATGCCCATAGGAGCAGTTACACACTTGCAACTTTTGTTGTATTATGCATGCATATGTCAAACTTTGTTTACGTTCTGAGGGGGAGGGAGGGAGGGGTTGGGTCTAAACTAAAATAATTCGTTTGGTGAAAAACGTTCGATAATTACGGACGGCCCCTTATGCAATTAAATCATCAGTTGAGATGCTGTGCACAGAATGGCGAAGTCGCGGACTCCCGGCACAGCGTTGCACTTGCACTAGTGACTCGCTTTTGCATACTTCACACCCATTACAAAATCCACTGACTTCCGCTGTATGCTTAGCACCCATTAGAACATCCACCCATAAAATCATTCGCATAACCTCCATAGGCCAAAGGTATGATTCGATTCTCGTTATAATTTTATATTAATGAAGTTTTCAACATACATGTAGTAGTAGCACCTCCAAAGAGCAGGTCACTTCTTCAGCAAGTTACAGCAATGAGAAGGTCTTCTAGTGAAATGTGGCGGGTGTACAGGTCACCTTTGTGAGGTCCGGATATTTCCAATGGAAAGGAATCCGATATCATTATAATTATAATTTATATTTGAGGCTTGGGGGAGAAAACAGTGATGCAAACATTGGCTCTCTCCTATCAAGGGTTCTAGATGTATGCTGCTTAAAGTGCTAGAAATAGTTCCATATTAAATACTGTAAAACCGGGGATTTTCGGTTTCCCCCAAAATCAACAGTTTGGTAGCACGAAAATTTCGGTAAACCAGTTTTCCAGATCCGAAAATTCATTTTGCGCACTGTGTTGCATGGCAAGGTTGAATTTCAGGTCGCGTTATATTTTCGTTAAAAATCGCCTGTACCTCGCGGAATAGCGCGAGCTCCAATGTGGAGAGCAAACCCCTGTTAGTACTGAAGTTACCGAAAATAAATCTCTACCGAAATTTTCCGGTTTTACAGCAAGAGAAAAAGGCATTTTGAACATACCCAAAACCCGATGACGGCATAACTGACTCCTTCTTTCACAGCTGCCTCATCTACCAAACCGATTGGCATGGCTGTAGCTTTCCGTATTTCAAACTCGGCCTGTTTTATTTTCCCACTGGCAAGCCTTTACCTTATGACTAGGAACAGCACAGGATTTAGGCAGCACTTCAACATCTACAATATTCTTGGTATATAAAGTAATGACACCCGTGACGCCAAGCACTGACCCGCGTGTATGTGTCGTCCGCTGGCACTGGTGAGTCGCGCAGGCTATCGGCGTGCTCAACAGTCCGACGGTCGATCAGGCCCTTCGCCCGTTTCACGCATGCTGTCGATGGTGCTACGGGGCGCAGCCTTCTCAGTAACCAGGTGAAGCCGGGCATTTTGGTAGATGTCAAATGGTTTCCTTGGCTACCAAAGGAGGCAGATCCAGCATGCAGGGCACAAACCTGCTTTTGTGGATCTCTGCCACGACCTATCATACGTGACATACTGAAAACTGATTGGCAGTTCACGCCCGGCCATTTCACTATATAACTTTCTCTTCCTTTCTACAGATGTAGTTTCTACTCATGCCAGGATGATATTCTAGGGCAAAGCCTTTGATTTGAGCCGTAAAAGAACAAAAATCAGAGCAATACTATGATGTTGAAAATGTGTGTGTGTGTGTGTTTGTGTGTGTGTGCGTGTGTGTGTGTGTGTGTGTGTGGTACATGGTGTGTGTGTGTGTGTGTGTGTGTGTGTGTGTGTGTGTGTGTGTGTGTGTGTGTGTGTGTGTGTGTGTGTGTGTGTGTGTGTACACATGGCTCTATGTGTACTGCAGGGAAGGTGATGAAATCGAGAACGGAGAAAGGCGAGAAACGAGAACTGTTCTTGCCGTTTCTTATCCGGAAGCTTGATGAAGGCAGTACCACAGGTCTCTCCTGGGTGGATAAGGAGGAACATATAATGAGAATCCGCTGGGTGCACATGAAGAGTAATGATTACGTTGAGGAGAACGATGCATCTGTGTTTAGGGATTGGGCCATCAACACAGGGAAGTATTGTGCCAACAAAAACGAGCCGTCGAGGTGGAAGATCAACTTCCGCAGCGCTCTAAATACGATGCGTGAATCGCTACAAGAGCTCAAGAGGAACGATATCGCCAGGTTGTTTCTAGCCAAGACACAGCATGTCCCGCAGTGGTTAAGTGCACGTGACTATCGCTATTTCCGCATCTTCGAGGGCGCGTGTGGTCGTCGCACCAAGCAAACACTTGGGTTTGCAAGTGCAAGCACAGCGTTCTCGCCCAGGACTGCAAGCACTGCAGGTGAGGTTCTACAGCGCTGGAAACTGAAATCCGACCCCTAACAATGCGTTCACATTCTGGCGATCTCTATTTCGTAGTTTTGCCCTCCCGTGCACATGTTGGGTCTTTGCGATGTGAGCGCAACGCTCAGGGGTCGGATTTCAGTTGCCAGCAGCACTGTACAATCATGTACATGTACATGCACCCCTGCTCCTGATCAATATATTTAGGATAAAGTGCAGTGCCACTGTAGTCACTCTGTTGCTGTCGCGTGACTGCTTGTGCCGATTTGGCCCAAGGCAAGGCCCCCGGTGGTGAGTTTCGAACAGGTTTCGGCACATGAGACTGAAGTGGAGCAGAATTTGAGTACATGACGTACTGTGCGGTTTGCCTTTTAGTAGCTGAAAGTCCTGCGCAAGCTTTTGTGCACTTTTCCTGTCCTGATGCGTGATTTAAGTGTGTGTGTGTGTGCATGTGTGTGTGTGTGTGTGTGTGTGTGTGTGTGTGTGTGTGTGTGTGTGTGTGTGTGTGCGCGCGCGCGCGCGTGTGTGTGTGTGTGTGTGTGTGTGTTGTGTGTGTATGCTTAGCCATGTCTTCCCGGCTTGTCATGGATGTACCTGGTGCTGGAAGAGCCCTGTCACCTCAAGCCACTCTAGACAACGGAGTCCGACAACAACAGGGCAAGTTACATGGATCGGCGTTCAAGCCCTACAGAAACGGAAGTGGCGTGAAGAGAAGTACGTACTCATACCGAATATTTTATCGTGTAACAATTCACACAGTCATGTAGTGTCCTAAAGTCTTGTTCTTGGCATAGCTGTGATCTAGCACTTCTTGCTGATGTAACGGCAATACGCACACGCGCACACACACACACACACACACACACACACACACACACACACACACACACACACACACACACATACATACGCACACGCGTGCGCACACACACACACCTTGACCTTGCCTATTGCGTAGCAATGATAGCGCATTGTTATTTCTCCAGTCCACGACAGAATGACTGATGGCGTTTCAGGTCGCCGCTTTGACGGAACATGCGGCCGCAGGCGCAACCGTAGCCAGCAGCAGAGGGTGCCGTGGGTGGTCGACGGGCAATGGCACGCCACTCCGGACGGTTCTGGGCTGCATCGTACCATTCACATGTTGGTACCAGTGGCTCAACCGACGCAAAGTATTACACTGATGACGTCAACAGTTACCTATTTACAACTTCCATCCGATATGCCACCGCCCCCGCTGTGCAGCATCGGATGGTTCCGTGGTATTCAGTAAAAATAAAAAATAAAAACACCCAACAACAACTAACTGTACACGGTCCTGGTTAACAAGAGGGACTGGGATAGGTGTTCCCCGCTACAGTCACTTGAAACATTTGTTTGTGATGTGCACTGTGCTTTGGGATGATGTGTATCAATAGAACACGCTGGAGAGGAGTCTTCTCTCGTTGACCACCACCGTGTCACCAACAGTTCATCGACGGTCACTGAAAGCGAGCAAGCCTGGAACCACAACGAACCTGATCTCCAGCACGCTACATTGCAAGTAGTAGAAACGGGCGGTGAACTGAAGATGGAGCACAGAAAGTACGTGTACGTTGTATTACTGTAATTTTAGAAGGGTTGTGAAAACTTCAAATTCCGCAACGCCGTACTTTGTATTAGGCATTTCTCCTCTTTTCTTTGTCTGCCAGAGCAACTCAGTTTTCTCCTTCCTTTATCTTGGTCGGGGTCTCTCATAAGGAAGCATAATCTGTAAAACAAAATGAAGAAAAACCAACAAAACTGGCAATAAACCTACACCTCACCTCCCCCTTCCACATAGCTAAGTATGGACCCTCCTTCTCGACTACATCCTCCTCCTTCTCCTCCTCCTCCTCCTCATTATTCTAAAACATAGACGCTCAACATCCAGCCTTCTATGGATGCGATGAATAGTATTTCCGGTGGCCATGATGTAATCCTGGCACCCCGGCGATTGGACACGCGACTAGGAAACCCTCTGTCTCAGGATGCAGTGTGTGAGACATAGCACAGGAAAATTATAGTTGTGTATAGTCGCTGCATATCAAGTACATGTGCACTGTCACTGTGGGTGCAGTACATGTATCAGCTATGTGGAGGCATTGCCTAGAGCTTTTTCCGATACGTACCATTATTGGTTCCTACTGTATGTCTGTGCTACACCATGGCCTTATATTCAAAACACCGCTGCTTACCTAGCTATTTTAGATGCACTGCGTCATTACGTAAAAGTCAAAGTCCACACAGAAATTTCAAGCTATATCCACGTGTCTACCCTTTCTGCTGGGCTGGAAGTGTGTTAGTATATATATAATCTTTGAGGGTAAAGTCAAAATTTCATGCCAAATATTTCGGATGCCTCGAAGTGGCAAAGCTTACAGATTTTGAAGGCATTTTGCGTATGTGGAACTTAAAGGGACACTCCGGGAATTTTTTCGGTGGTGTGTTCTCTTCATGGGGGTCCTATATGGCCCCCAAGGAATGGGGAATCGCGAAAACTAGACCCAAAAAGTCGATATATGAAGCCAGGGATCTAGGGAGGGCCAAGTTCGTCTCCTCTTTTGATGGTTTTGATGACGTCACTTGTGATTAGTATTCAAATTCTCTGCATTTGAAGATCTTAGTTGTTTGAATTTTCTGGTGATGAAGAACGATGTTTGGTCGACATTCCCAAGCTTCACAACTGCGGACGTACTCTAAGGAACCTGAAGGACCCCCTGAGGTGCCCCTGGTAGAAGCGCAGCCTGATGAGGGCCAGGAGATTGGAGCGGACGACTTCACTGGTCCGAGTACGAGGATCCCGAAATTCTCTATACGCCGTGAGGCATATGGTCAGAACAGTTTTGTTTAGACAAGCTGACGCGAAGTCGGGGTGATGTGTAACGCATGTCAAAGGGCTGTCAATGCTAACAGCTGCAGCGCTCTCTCGACAGCGAAGGTAATCGACTGCCCTCTGCATCACCCCACATTTCTGGCAAGAACACCAATCGTTATTTCCTTGTCGACCAGTGAAGTCGTCCGCTCCAATTTCCTGGCCCTCACCAGGCTGCGCTTCTACCAGGGGCACCTCAGGAGGTCCTTCAGGTCCCTTAGAGTATGGTTGCAGTTGTGAAGCTTGGGAATGTTGACCAAACATCGTTCTTCATCATCAGATAATTCAAACAACTAAGATCTTCAAATGCAGAGAATTTGAATACTAATCACACGTGACGTCATCAAAACCATCAAAAGAGGAGACAAACTTGGCCCTCTACTCCCTGGCTTCATAATTTATATCGACTTTTTGGGTCTAGTTTTCGCGATTCCCCATTCCTTGGGGGCCATATCAGGCCCCCATGAAGAGAACACACCACCGAAAAAATCCCCGGAGTGCCCCTTTAAAGGAAACTCAGGTGACAGACCAAAGAAGCAGGTACAGCAGTGTGCAGGAATTTTGATTGTGTATGGCCACTAATAATAATAATGGCCACTGATTCGTTTTAAAGCATCTCTTCTGTTTTCTTCGGATAGCGATCACTCTACCCGGAACTCGCCACTTCATCAGTCTAGCAGAGGAACAGGGGTGTACCACGACCAGGCAATTAAGATGAGAGATGAAGAACACATGGACAGGTTAGCCAACCTACTTGAGAATAATTTAGAAAAGAAGAAGATAGCAGTTCAAAGTTTGGATTGTGCTGTTAGATCTTGTAGGTACATGTGTTGTGAGTAGTGTAGCTGCATGCTGTCGGCACGTGTTTGCCTGGATACGGGATACTGCTAAGATTACGTGTCCGTGCCTGGGTTCGTGCCTGGGTCCGTTTTTGGTGATAACTCGTGGCCCTGCGCCGTTTTCCCAGTCTTCCGTTTTTGGCTGTAGTCGTCGCAGCTCCTCGTGCTAGATCCGTAATTATTCTCTCTCTCGTGGTTTCTGCCTTTTTAGTACTCTTGTCGTTTCACCCTGTACCTTTCCTTTGTCCCCTTATCCGTAATAAGAGGCCAAGTAAGAATACGTGTTTACCCGAACATTCAAGGTGCTCTGTGTTGACTGGTCACGGGGGGGGGCTCTGTCTGACTACACATGCACATTGCGCTTGTTTTCGTTCACATGATCGGTATGTTTTCTAGTACAAGTCTGTCTTGTATGGAGCCGCGTATCCAACCATAGATGGCTGTGGGCTTCTCGCATTTTAGCATCATCCTTCATGTCCTCGTTTCCTTCATACTTGCATTTCGGTTCTTGCGGAAGAAGGTTGCGAAATAAAAAATTGTATTTCTGCACAATGTCTTTCAGCTGACTGACTTTTCCTCTCTTTTTTCTCTTTCCTTTTGTCTTCGAAGATCGAGGGAAGGTGAAGACATGGAACAGACCGTGGACATGTTGAAACTCAAAGTAAACAACCTCTGCACAATAGTGCACACCCTGCACGGCAGAATAGCAGAGCTAGAGAGCAGGCTGCAGCATCGTCACTAGCACCTCGGTATGGACAGCGGCCTAAACGGGACGCTGTGGTTGACCAGGCTGTATCTTCAGTGACAGATGGCCGGCCTCAGTTACCATGCAGCAATGCAGACAGTGGTGCAATACGTCATCAGTGGCATAGTGCTCTGTAATGGCCCGTGAAAAGAGTGCCGCAGTCCTCGTCAGTTGAAAACAATGAAAAGAGCAATGTTCGTGCAATCATACAAGTAATAACATACCGTATGATTGCTTGACAACATCACAACAACTTTTAATTAATTTAAAGTCTTGATTCCCGTTGTCTCGCATTGTTCATTTCCACTTCTCAGCCTTGACCCCGCCATTTCTCCCAATGTGCACCAGGCCAGGGGTGCCACTGATCATTGTATGAAAATTGAAAAGTAATCATTTCAATTCTCAAGTTGATTTGGCAGTCTGGTCGCAGTTTTCCACCTGATAGCCATGATCACATGCTTGAGCTCTCGTACGCTTGCATTGCCTTCTCGGGCTACTATTGTAGCACTGTCAGAGGTTCGCGGAGGACGGACATGATGACGTAATTTTTTGAGAGCTGGACTTGCTGGCTATGTTCATACTTCTGCCGCAGGCGGCTGAGTCAGCTCTATTGCCCCCCCCCCCCCCCCCCCCCCCGCCTTCCCGATTGTTTCTCTTCTGAAGATGCACCCGTGACTTGAAATCTTCCTGGTGACACTGGTCATCTTCTCACAGCTACAGTCTAGATTGTCTGTTCCTGTGGTTACGTCTTGGCTTACCGGTATGAATATTTGAAATACTGCAAAACAACATCACGTGCATGGTTTGAATTGTGTGGGTGCAATGCCATCGGTTTCTTGCTGTTCCCCGGTTGTGAGGGAATTGGTGGGAAACGCCGATTGTGAAGCGCGAACAGAGTCATACCATGGCTCTCGCATGTGTACGTGTGCTGCCGAACCCGGAGACTCAGAATCATGGGTGAATAATACCCAGGGCCAATTGGTCTAAACACATCCTTGCAGCTGTGTTGGGATACATAGTGGTACAGTACTACTACTAGTGGACTCGGATGGAGAGCCAAGTTTATACAAAGAGAAAGGAGTCAAGGAACTACAAGTAACTTAGTTACGCTATACTGTCCACTAACGCCAGTTAGTTGTAGAACGTCAGTACCGTCGGTCAGTGTCGTGCAATGTTATCGCATGAGCTGATTATTTAGTAACTGGTGGTGTTAGTGGACAGTATAGCGTAACTTACTTCAGTACTTGTAGTTCCTTGGTCCTTTCTCTTTGTATACAGTACTAGTATAATTTTTATAAATTTTAAATTACTAACAAGAACCCACCCCAGCGGTTATGGATACATGATTGTACAAAGATTATGTACATAATTCGTTTCGTGTATCAAGTAGGGAAAACCAAGCAGCTCGGCCTGGTTGGTCACCACGGCTCAGGCTTATCTTCGCAGTGCGGCTATGGAGTATGGCCTGGCTATGGCCCGTGTGGGCCATATGGTGCAAATGGTCTGGGCCAGAGTCACAGACAGGCTGGACCGGCTCGACCGCAGCCTTCGCGGCTCTGTCTCCGGTTCACTTCTGAATGAGATCGAGAGGCAACCAAAAAGTGAAAAGTGTGCGAAATAATTCAAAAATGAGATTGTGATGTTTGAGAAAGCAGTCAGTTGCCTCTTCGGAATCTTCCCCTTGGCCTTGTATTGGTCACTGCCATCAGTCCAGATCAAATACAAAGTAGTCCACAGGCAGAGCCATTCCAAATTTCTCAAAGAGAAGCATCATGCTCTGATGCATCACGGTGGAACCCATGTAGTGAGGGCATAGCATGTTTTACCGCACGGCTCCTGCAGGAGAGAAGGCATTGGCTGAGCTCGAGGAGATCTGCTGCAGACGACTTGTGAAGCTGCAGAAGTCATTCAACAGCTCCTGCAGGGTGACCAAGAGTTCGGCCAGTAGCTGTGCGCAGGGCACGGAAAACTCGCAGGAGCAAGATGATAATCAGAATGGCGAGGAGCAAAGCGATGAGAGTGAAGATGATGATGGTGAAGATGGCAGTGGAGGTGAAGGTGGTGGGTCCCTGAAGTATGAACTACATGCAAACGTGGTGGGCACTGGTAAGGCACTGAGGACTAAAGCAGACTACAGAGCCACCGTGATGACCCCTAGATTGCTGGAGGATGACCTCATTGGCCATTTCACCTTGCGACTGGCGTTGTCCGGCAGATACTCCTGCTGGAAGACCTGGGTGTACGCAGAGGCTAGCTTGTTCGCAGAGCGACTTGCTGCCATGAATACGGATGAGGTCAGCAACGTTCTGCGTGACAACCGTGATGCCATACCAGCGCTGTCTTTGTTGCCAGTTGATAGTGCAGCTATGTTTCTGATTTCCTGGAGATACACGAACCAGGATGACCGCGAGAGTTTCCTGGCGCCGTTTTTCTCCGTTCCAGAGTTGGTTGCGACACGTTCAGTTGAGATTTGCGATGGCAAGGCACGCGTGAAGTGTACCTACCTTGGCCAACTGCTGCAGAATGCCTTCTTTGAAGAGGTGTGGAATAGTCGCGTTGGTTGTCACAGTGCATATGCTATAGGTGAGCATGATTATTATTTGAAACTTGGATGTTGAGCCAATAATAAATATAGAAAGGAAAAGGACATATGGATACGAGTTAAGAGTAACTCTCCATCACTGTAACCAGATACTATATACAGTCAGAAAGTGCAACAACTAGGCACAAAACTGACAGAGTGCTGAGACATTCGACATCCTGACACCTAGCTTCAACACATCTCCGTAGCGCTAACCAACAGCCTTCCAACTCGGAAGGTTCAAGGTTATGGAGAGACCAAAGGACGTTGAATGCCTCAGTACTCTGTCAGTTTTGTGCCTAGTTGTTGCATTTTCTGACTGTATATAGTATCTGGTTACAGTGATGGAGAGTTACTGTATTTCCCCGATTATAAGTCGCACTTGATTATAAGTAGCACTTGATTATAAGTCGCAGTCCATTCTCACGTCCGAATTGAATTGTCTCAATGCATTCACATAAGTAAGAAGTCACACTCGATTGTAAGTCGCATCCCCTTCTTTGCCCTTGAAGTTTAGTGTGAAAAGGTGCGACTTACAATCGGGGAAATACGGTACTCTTAACTCGTATCCATAATTATGTCCTTTTCCTTTCTACGATGATTATTATTATTATTATTTTATTTTTTGTTTTGTTTTATATTTCGGCCAGTATGGCCATGGCTGGACTGAAAACTTCGTCTTGGGGGTGAGACATGGAGAAGTTGCATTACATGTATAGGCGGTGTGAGCCCGCCTCTAGCACTCGGCACCGGGAGTACAGCTTGCTCGACTCTACTGAGTGACGATGACCCATACCTTGATCTGGCGAGCTGTGTGATGGGGATTTTGCAGTTAGATGTGCGACCGGGGAGGGGGGGGGCTCGAACGTGCGACCTCTCGGTTCACAGGCAAGTGCAGTACACACTGTACCACCGGGGAGCCCCAGTATTGTAAGTGACCACGGCACCCCCCTCCGCCTATTGCTCCCCTTCCTCTGCACTCTCCTAGCTCCACGAATACTGGGCTGTGAATCGGAACGCAGCGCTGCCTCATTCATGGAGGTGAATTTCATTGTCCAGAGCATGTACTGTAGTTGGACCAGGTACACTTTGTAGTCAAGCTAAATGTTCTGTCCAATCGGATTGATTCACCAGCTTCAAGATTTCCCTGTCTGTTTCATGCGCTACCATGTACCCATGCTACACAGAGAAAATGATGGATTTTACTTTTGGTGCTGGTGCTGTGTACACTACCGTAGTACTTCAAGATGCTCTACTGCTCCTGCACTGTGTCTCTGCAGCGGTGAATGACCCCAGGCTGCGGCAGCTATTCTTGCACCTGCAAGACACCGTCCGTCGTCGCTTTATCGGCGACAGGCACCACCGCAGCAGCAGCGAGAGCGGTGAACTGGCTGGGTCCATGGGTGGTGTGACGCGTGCACCGCTTCATCCATCCCTGGTCGATGGTCTGAGCGCGTTCTTTCCGCCGTGCATGCGTCACATGCACCGTACGTTGCGCAAGCGCCACCGCCTCGACCACCACGCCAGGGTAAGTTCAATCTGGCCTCGTGTGGATTTGCATGCTTCTCCTCTTGTGATGGCTATTTTGAGTGGTACATGAACATTGTGAGTATGCCTATGTATGTGTGCTTTTCCTGTACATCCAGGTACAGTATAGTCTGTACTTAAAACGCATTGGTCTGGGAGCTGAAGATGCACTACAGTTCTGGCGTGAAGAGTACAGCAAGACTCCAGCATGTTGCCATGGCAAGGTAAGAAGAGAGCAACAATTATTCTCGATACAAGTACAAGTACATGTACATGACTGTAGGTTAGATTAACTGATGAGGGGACACAATGTGTAAGGTGAGAATGCTGCCGATTAAGGCTCCATGCATGTTAGCCAACTCGGTGCTAATTCATAGTGGCTGCGTTCGATTATGCACTTGAATCGATTCATGAACCATTCGCATGCACTCAAGTCGTTCGATTTTCATGTCCTGAGCCCTGGAATCGATGCGGAATCCGTTCACTCTATTCACATGGGGTGATGTGAATAGCGCAAATCGATTCATGAATCGATTCGTGAATCGATTTGCGTGCATAATCGAACGCACTCAGTGCGCTATCGTAAACTCAGAATCGTGTCTAGCTTGGAAATGCACTACAACAATTAATAATTGCGATGCATCGTTCTCTTCAGCTGGACTCTCTGAACCATGATCGATACCATTCACAAGCCGATGCAATTGCAGCTGAGGGTTATGGCATTCTATGCCGTGAAATAGATGTAGTTTAGCTGACTGCAGACAGCCGCGGCTTTCGAAAGGAAGAACTTTCCTGAATCCGACTACAGATTGGTACCTACAGATTGGTACCTACTTCTTGAAGAATCTGCCCGGCACCCAGTTGAGGGAAGTGTTTGGATACAAGAGGTCTCCTATTATATAACCCAATACTAGTACAATACTAGTACAATACTAGTATTAGATAAACCTTGTTATAGTTGACACACAAAAGGCACAACGGAGGTTTACAGATTTGTCGCAACTCAGAGTTTCTTGCTCAATGCAATCATCAGGCGACTATTACGTGTTCAGTGGGACTTGGCCAATATAAAGCATAGCCTAGCGATAGCTGGTTGGTGTCTGATTTAGCACAGGAAATATTGCCATGATGGCCGTGTGGATGGTCGCTTAGGTGAGGGAGCGATTAGCGCAGAAAGCAGGGAGTCGTAAAATACTGTACGACTCCCTGGCAGAAAGTATAGATTGCTAGTGAATATAGAAATGGAAGGTATGAATCTGTAAACAGCAGCCAGGGTGGGTGTGACGGTAATCCTTCAGAACTGTTAAAGTGTTATTGGTGATGCGGAGGGCTCTAGGCTCAAACGGGTGTGCTCGCTTCAGATCATGTCACAGTACACTGTATGTTTGTTTTGCAAGTGCACACCGGTGTGTATGTGCATGTACATGGTTGTATGTGTGTGTGTGCACATGTGTGGGGTGGTTGCACACCTGTGATTATGTCACGGCTGCACTGTGGCTTTTGAGTAGGAATTTGTTGGCGTGTCGGCACTTAGACACAAGCTCACTCCTCTTGTTCAGTAGCGTTATCTTGTCCGCGGTGATGATCTGCAGTTTTTCTTCTAGGCAGAGGTTGCATCTCTTGCTGGTGTTGCTGTAGGCCTTTCTCTTTCATTTTCCATGTGTATTTCGAGAGTTCGGTGGCATTCTCGTACTTTGGGTGGCGCATAGATGATGTGTGGTTGTTGAAACGGTTCTTGAATGCTGGCTCCGTCGAGCCGATGTAGTGTTTGATTTGGTCGTTGTCTCCTCTGGTGACTTCCGCTTGGTAAATGACATTAAATTAAATTTTGTTGCCTTTCACTTGCCACCAAGGGGGCAGTTCGGCTTGACACGGCAGTTACAGGGTAGGTCAGGCTTCGGCTGTTCCAGTATATGCTTGTTATGGCTGCTGATGAATGCCGACACGTTGGGCATACGAATAACTAATTTTCATGGTATTCAAATTGAAGATTTTCGCCAGCCTCGAGCCTCTGGGGAAATGCCGCTTGACGAGTCGTAGGAATGCGGCTCCTGCACATTTCTGGAAAAGGGCGGGTTGAACCATATTACTTTGCGTTTTCTTTTTCTGTTCCTTCTGGGTGTGTTCTTTTCAACGTATGCTATGTTGTCTGGTAAGCCGCTGGATGCCAGTGCTGTCCTGCAAAGCGGTGCAGCTTCTGTAAATACTTGGCTGTCTGCGGAGATATCTGACTATCGTCAGGCTACTGCTGGGGATATGTTTTTCAGGATGACGGGCGGGTGGTTGTTGCTGCTGCTGTTAACGTACAAAGGTGTGTCGCCTGGTTTGCGGTACGGCTTATACTTGCCACTTTGCATGTCTAGAGTCACGTCCAGAAAGTCCACTGTAGACAGGTTCGTTTGGGCTGTAATCTTGAGGCCATAGGTGCTAAACATCGCAGAGATGTCCTTCCAGGCTCTGTCTGCACCTGGTCCGGTTGCGTTTTTCAATAAGGCGAGGCCGTCGTCTCGGTATAGCCCTATCGTGTCCTTTTCGAAATGGCTGGATAACTGATTGAGCAGGAATGATCCCACGAGCTCGCACACTTCTGCCCCGTCGAAGGAGCCCATGGTCACATCGAATGTGATATCCTTGTTTCGCTTCATCCAGGTCTTGTGATCACTGAAGAGGAGTGACTTTCTGGCATGCATAATTATTTTCATTTCGTTTTCGTCAACTTCTGTCAGGTTCGACGCGAACTGCAGAGCCTTGGTCATAAGTTGCTCGGTTATCGAAGGGTAAAATTCTACCACATCGAATGTCAGGAAACGGTGCTTCTTCTTGTCGCTGATATCTTATAACCAGTCGATGACGGCTGCTGAGTTTTTCCACGTGTTCACCACAGTCTTCATTTTCACGTCCGATACGATTCTGTCCAGTATCTTCTTGCTGACGATGCCGATGTCTGATTTCACACATGTTGTTAGTTTGACAGCATGAAACAGTGTCCTCCACCTTGTTTCATGCTGTCAAGCTAACAAGAGGTTTCCTGTATACTTCTTTCTGAAGTAGTTAGTATTCAACCCCCCCCCCCCCCCCCTCTCTCTCTCTGTCTGTCTGTCTGTCTGTCTGCCTGTCTCTCTCTCTCTGTCTCTCTCTCTCTCTCTCTCTCTCTCTCTCTCTGTCTGTCTGTCTGTCTCTCTGTCTCTCTGTCTGTCTCTCTCTCTCTGTCTCTCTCTCTGTCTCTCTCTCTCTCTCTCTCTCTCTCTCTCTCTCTCTCTCTCTCTCTCCCTCTCCCTCTCCCTCTCCCTCTCCCTCTCCCTCTCTCTCTCTCTCTCTCTCTCTCTCTCTCTCTCTCTCTCTCTCTCTCTCTCTCTCTCTCTCTCTCTCTCTCTCTCTCTCTCCAGACAACAGGCTGCACACACAGCTGGCATACGGATGGCCGCCGGTACACGTACAATATCCGTCACCTGTACGGTCTGGAGGGCAGCCGCCGCAACTATTCATGCTTCTCCTGCCAGCATATGATTGTGAGATTTGTACTTTGCTGTGGTGTGTACTACTGTACAATGATCCTGTGCATTCTGTTCCCTGGTCCAGTGGTTGAAATCAATGAAATGTTACTTTTTTTGGAGACAGGCCAAGTACTGTACAGAGGAATGGATGATGTGAGAAAGTCATGGATGCTAGACAAGATAACCGCTCTATGGCCCTTGACTGTGTCACTCCAGATCCATGCATTGATCTTCTTTTGTTTGCCGTGTGCACATGACAGGAGGAAAGCGGCAGTGCAAGTGGTGCGGGCGGCTGCCCATTCCGGTGAGTGCTGCTTGGCTAGCATACCAGAACTGGGAATGCACGTGTAGTGTGACTTGCTGTCATGAGTAGGTATGAGTAGGTTTCTGCCCACCGTTCAGAGAATGCTCAGGATGAGTAAGCACAGAGAATTAAATTGCAAAACACCAGGACAAACGCCGTCAAATCGTATCTCTGAGCTCCAGACACCTGGAGATCATGCAACGTGAATCTCAGAGCTATGACTTGACTGCTTCCGCTGTCCACGGGCATCTTCTGTGCCATACAACACGCCGCACCTCTACAGTAAGTTCTCACCAAGCAGGGGCGTCGGAAGGAGGTAGAAAGTGGTACGGCTCGATAGTGAGAGGGGGTGCGGGGGAAACTTCCCCCGGAAAATCTTTTTCAAAAAACACTCAAAATATGGTAAAACGTGGTAGTAGATCTACGAGTCATGACGCATACATGCCATGCAGTTCCGTAGTCGACAGTCTAGTCACGCGTTACACGGTGCAGTGACCTGACTGGTGCACCGGTGACGGATCGCGGCTCACGATCATGCGTGATCATGTACAAACTCGATACCCCCATTTTTTTACACCGAATTTGGACGTTCCGCGTGGACCACCTGGAGCCAAAAGTGGTACGGCTCAAGCCGTACCAGTCGTACCGCTTCCGACGCCCTTGCCAAGTCCCGAATCCAGGCTTGTAGTACATGAGATTCAGCTAGCGAATCTTGCACCACTACGTCTACCGGTGTAGACTACAGTGTTGCTGTAAAGCTGGTAATGTTTGCGACGTAGAAATGCTCGTGATTTATGCGAGGGGTGTCCAAGCGTAAACTTTGAGCTTGGCAAACTCTCAAGCTGTTGTACAAGTCCGAGCTGCGTTCATGAATTGCAATACTCAAGGCGCGCTGCAAACTGTTCTCAATTTCTGAAACATGTGCACGTCTTGTCGCACGCTCTACCCACTTCACTGTCTTGAATGCTAAACGGGATTGTCCTGACCTCTGTTTCATGGAATTGCATTTTCATAAACATCCACGTGCAGCTTGATGTGTCTCAACATGCTTATTAACCTTAGCCTAGCGGCCTTTCCCTGGTATTACCGGACGGCATGTTAATTGCTGTATGTCACTTCTTCGTTTGCGTGGCCGGCTATAGGTACTTTGACCAGCACCACCTGTCCAATCTTCTACGCCTGTATGACTTGCCACATTCGGACGTGTCCAGTGTAGTTTCTGGTGCTGCCACTGCTGGTGGCGAAATGGCATCATGCAGGCAACTACTTCAGCTGACTTGGCAGCAGCACAGCTCATCACATGCTCCTCGGCCTCCTGCTCCTCCTACGGCTACTACTAACGTTAGTACTGCTGCAACAGCTGTCCACAGTCGACACGGGTGTTGCGATGACGATGTGGAGGCAAAAGTGCCAAGTCGCAGCAAAGTTGAAGTGGCTATGGCCTCTGATGACAACTCTCTGTCGCCACCCGGCGATCTTGTCTTGGCTGTCGACACTGACAGCGAGGACGATGACTCATTCCTGTCGCGCCTCTCTGCGCGCCCTTCTGAGGTTGCATTGTCAGCCGCGAGCAGCAGTACATGTATGCATCCACCAGGTGTGGATCAGTCAGGAACTACACCTGCGGCTGCTAATAGAGACCTGAAAGTATTACCTGCGTTAGTAGCTGCATCAGTGCGTATTGCTGATCAGCAGAAGACTGAGATTTTGGAGAAGTTCCACAGCCCTGTGGACTTCTATACGGAATTTCGTATGCGTATAGACACATGCTCTGACTGCAGGACTAGCCACTCTGCAACCTGATTTTGTGCAATTGCAGTAGTAAATTTATAGTATTTCGAAGTAGTTTTTTTGCTTTTATAGTTAGATTTTTTCTATTGTAGATAGGATTTCAAGTATTGAATTGCTGGCGTATCGTGTCTTCTGATTCTATTTATTTTCCGTTTATCCTGATTTGTACTCTCATTATCTTCCACTCTGATATATTTGGTTACCGCAACACCATTTGATTGCTCCTCATAAAAAAAATGAGTCTCTCACACTTCTGCAGTATTATCGCACTGCAGTGTACTTGTGCAAATGAACTAAACCATGCTCATCAGTTGTGATTCTCTGCCAGAGTGCCATCGCCCCTTTAATTCTTTTCCCGCACTCCAGCTCTTCGGGCACGCCCCACTGAACACTGCACTGGTCAGTGGTGAGGGGCTCGACGGCATGTCGCTAATATGACTGTGCAAATGTCAGTGCATACACTGACACTGAAGAGAGTGGCTATTTACTACGGGTGCAGGCCCATGGTCTGCAAAGTGGCTCGATAGGTGAAAACTGTGGCGTGGAGACAGTAATCGTAATGGTGATAAATAATATTTTAAAATTTTTTAAAGTGCGCACTCATATCACAAACATAGCAACCAACTGTCCAAAGGAGCTTCATGTCCAGAACGTTTTCTTGTCCCAATCATCAGTGGAGTGTCAAAGAAAAAAAAGAAAAGGGCTGTCAAAAGTGGGGTTCGAACCTGAACTGCTGGACTGCTGGAGTTCCAACTAACTTTGGATCTCCCTGTATTTTTGTAGATCTAACTGTATGTGTACAAATGACGTAGAGTTGCATTCTGATGTACGCACGGCTACATCATTGCATACTACACTGTAGTACCACATGACTGGACTACATGTAGCTGTAGTAATCTGGTAATTCAAACAAGAATTAGATAACAGCACGATGGACTACGAGTAAACTTACTTCAACGTTTTCACTTTGTTGCTTGCCCCTAACATCAGCGTGGCATATCACCCACCGCTGTAGTATACTAAATCAGCGGTTCATCATGTCTACTCCGCGAGTGCTGTCTATTCAGAGCCACGTTGTGCGTGGCTACGTTGGAAACAAATCAGCTACATTCCCATTGCAGGTAAGTTGAATAATAAACTTTTACAGATTTGTCATACATGTATGTCTGTGCAATGATGAGTGAT
Organism: Sycon ciliatum; assembly: GCF_964019385.1. Classification (NCBI taxonomy): domain Eukaryota; kingdom Metazoa; phylum Porifera; class Calcarea; order Leucosolenida; family Sycettidae; genus Sycon; species Sycon ciliatum. Next base: position 69,696,096 of record NC_088643.1, read on the forward strand.
CGCACATCTTCTTGTAGCCGCCACTCGTTAATCCTCACACGTGTCAGCCTAGATCCAGCAATGGTTAAGTTTGATTTTGATTTATTCCGGTTTTCAGACTCTTCCTTCCTGGTACATGTAACAGACCCCTATAGATCTAAAATTGATACCTTTTCAAAAAAATAGTTTTGAAAAATGGACTCGGATGGAGAGCCAAGGATAAATTTATAGAAAAGAAAAGGGCCAAGAAACTACAAGGTACGCTGTAATGTCCACTAACATCACCAGATACTAAACAATCTGCTCATGCGATAACATTGCACGACACTGACCGACGGTACTGACGTTCTACAACTAACTGGCTATCAGCTCTAGCACATCTTGGATGCGCACTCCAACAGCCTTCCAACTTGGAAGGTTCTAAGTTTATATTCAATGTTATCGCATGAGCTGATTTAGTAACTGGTGGTGTTAGTGGACATTACAGCGTAACTTGCAGTTTCTTGGTCCTTTTTCTTTTCAAGAAAAATGGCAATAAATAATAAGAAAAGTAAAATATTGCAGATCCGCGCACTAGGTAAAGAACTACTTTTCCGCTTCCGTGGGATGTCACGACCCCATGATCTTGGTCAGGTGCCAGATGCAGCTTCTAAATGGTGGGGGAGAGTAGATCGGATCCACCAACCAGAGTCTTCAGGTTGAAATCATGTGTGCTACGTCCATGTTGTGGTGTATTCACACATGCCTTCCTGGCAGTCAGTGAGTGCGGATTTGTTATTGAAAGCGTGGCCGTGACAACATTTGTACTCATTACTGGAGGACTGCCGTAGGGTCACCAGTGGTTACGGAGTCCACGTACTCACAACTTCAGCAGTACCCCCTGTATACCTTATACTGTACAAGCAGAAAATTTATATTTGTCTGGAATTTAATTTCGTCTTTTTCGTCCAACGAGCTGTTGGACTAAATTAAATGCCGGACTAATATTGATTTGTCCAGCTTTTCAATACACTCTTATGATCCATGGACGAAATTTACAACCGAACGGACTCCCTTTCCTTGGAGTTGGACGAAATTATTGACCGACGAAATTTTCTGCTTACACAGTACATGTTACTATGGTTGCATGTGCTTCAACGCGCGGATCGACTTTGGGCACGCGGTAGTTGCATTTTAGTTGTACGGATTGATTTCCAATGTTATGTCATGCACATTGAATGTATACGCTCTCACCACGGAACTGGTCGGCTGAAACTCATTACAAACTTGAGAAAAATTGACTGGAGAATTTCTAACCTGTTGGAAAAGGCCTTGATCGCCGAATCTCAGCGCCAGATTATTATTATTATTATTATTATTAGTAAATAGGCGTCGAGGCGACAATAGTTTTAGAATTGCGATCAATAGAACGAGCTGAACCGACATTTTCACAAAGGCTTTTATTGTATTCCAAAAAAACCGAGTGGATACGAAGGCAGTGAAGAACATGGAAGAAAGAAAAAATGTGATATGGAAGAAATGATGAACAAAAAATTGTACTTCGAACTAGTTTTCGCACAACACTCCTCAGGAAGCTACGTTGTACTAATGAAAAACAATCCAGAAAGATACTAATAAAGAGAAATGGAGTGAGAAGAAACAACACCTATGAAAATGATAATCCTAGCACTAAGGTAATAACAGGAAAAACTGCGAAAGCACTTAACGAACTTGTAAGGACTACTAGTATACTGTGACACAAGATATGACACCATGGCCAACCAGAGCCAAACAGACAGAACAAGCTGCTACTAAAACAATTTCAAACGAATAATGCTGTCCTTCTGGACACACAGATTAGGCTTATGAATACGTTGACAAACAGCTTCTAACACACTCAACTGCAACTTATAACCATGACGAGCACGGCACAAAACAGAAAAAGAAAAATCAGAATAAACCTTGCAGCAATCAGGACGAGAAGCAAGATGCTTATACACTGATGACTTCCTACTAGAAAACACACGCTCGCACCCACTCTTACTCACACAATCATTCTCGCTCTCACGCTCACCGGAATCACTGGACTCACTGGTCGAATCCTCCTCAACGACGTCCTGCCTCGGAGCAATCCGGTCCCGTCTCCTCCCATCCCTCGTCTCACGTTCCTGTTGTGTATTCCGTTGGCTCGGTACTTCCGTACTGAAATAGGTCATGGTGTAATTAGCAGTTGTTCTTCTGGGTCTCGTTGATATTGAGGTAGGTATTGTTGTCGTCTCTGCCGGTGATGCAGCACGCGATGCTGATGCAAACTTGTCTGCATGCAACACACGTGGCGTCGCCAAAGCCACATCCACCTCCGCTGGTGGAGGGAGTGACTTGGTCATGGCCACGGGAGCCAATGGTGGACTTGTCGAGTGAGACGCTAGGTCCTGTGTTGGCGGAGGTAGTGGTTGTTTACGGGGTCTTCCCCGCGTGGGACGCTCCAGTTGTGCGCTACGTGGGATAATGTGTAAAGGAGTGTGTTGCTTGATGCGTTCGCTCAGGTGCTGAACACTTTTTTTCTTTCTTCCATGTTCTTCACTGCCTTCGTATCCACTCGTTTTTTTTTGGAATACAATAAAAGCCTTTGTGAAAATGTCGGTTCAGCTCGTTCTGTTGATCGCAATTCTAAAAATTATTATTAGTATTATTATTATTGCTGCTTCATCCCATAGCTGAAAAAACACCAGCCAATCAGAGGGGAGAGGGTGATAGCCAACCACGGCGAGGAACAAAAAAAACAAAAACAAATACTAGTATGCAGTTGACAGGAAAAAAAAGAAAGAAAGAAAGAAGAAAATGAAGACCAGACACATGAGCAGAGGAAAATGAAGACCAGACACATGAGCAGGAGTTAGATTAGGCGAGCACCGACAGTTGTGCTTTGAACGATCGCATGGAAGATGAAAGTTTAAGACTCTGGGGGAGACGGAGCCAGTCGGAAATTGCGATAAAAAGTGGAGAACGCAGCAAAATAGAGGTGTTTGCTCTCGGTAAGGTTATAGCATTGCGGGTCCTGGCAGCATTTGAAAACCAATTAAAGGAGTCTAGGTGAGGAGGATTGGGATTGAGGCGAAACATATGTGCAAAGGTGCAGAGGTGGAGGTGCCTCCTCTTGGAAAGAGGTGTGGCGTGAGCAAGCTCGTACAATTCTACTGAAGGGAAATGCCGGGGCTGTCTAAATAATATCTTCAGTAGCTTTTTGTGATGAGTTTCAAGCTTGTTTGCGTACGTAGCATTCAGACCACTCCACACAATATCAGCGTAGTCAAACATGGGACGAATATATGCATTATAAGAAAGAATTTTGCATAAGACAGATAAGTAGTAACAGTGGGCGATAAACATACCAAGTGCCTGGCTTGTGCGATGGCAGATAAAGTCGATGTGGTGCTGCCAGCTGAGGCTCGAGTCCAGAAAAAGACCAAGGTGCTTATGGTCACGGACAACATCTATGCATTGGGGAAATAGAGGGCTTGTGAAGGGGGTCAGGTTATCAGCAAAAGGGAACATGAGAATTTTGGTTTTTTCTAGGTTTGGCTGCAATCTCCAGCGTTTCATCCAGTTGAGAACTCCGTGGATGCTACAGGAAAGGTTTAAATGGAGATCCTGCCGAGTTCCATTGCTGACTAGCAGTGTCGTGTCGTCGGCATACAGCGACAGTCCCTCAACCTGTGCAGGTAGATCGTTCATGTACATGATAAATAATAGTGGTCCTAAAATCGAACCCTGCGGTACTCCAGAGTGAACTGGTAGAGAGCCGGATGTCACGCGCTCCACAACAACATGTTGCCGTCTGTTATGGAGGTAGCTTTGAAGCCAAGAAAGAGCCTGACCCTCTATTCCAAAACTACTGAAGTTTAGCGAGCAGACCGCGATGCCACACTGTGTCGAAGGCTTTCGCCAGATCAAAGAAACAGAGGGCGACCAGCTGGCGGGTGTCACGGAGGGAAGATATTTGCTGCACGAGACGGGATAGCTGGAAGGTAGTGGAGTCTCCTCGTCTAAAATCTGATTGGGCCGGGTGAAGTTGAGGGGACACGAAACAGTAGAGCTGGTCGTACACGATACGCTCACACAGTTTCGAGATCGATGGAAGGAGCGAAATGGGCCTATAGTTACCGGGTTGAGAGCGGTGGCCTTTATTCTTGAAGATGGGGACAACACGGGCAGATTTCCAGGATGATGGGAAGACACCTGACGAGAAGGAAAGATTGAAAATGTGGGATAGGGGAAGAGATATAGACGGGGCCAAACATTTGAAGACTTCATTGGGTATACAATCGGGGCCAGATGACTTATTGTTCTTCAGTTTTCTGATATAATTAAGGATTGCTGCGGGGGTAGTGACAAGTGTCGATAACGTATGTGCCGAGTTGCAGGTAAGCGGAGGGATCACGATGGTAGGATCATCATGGACAGCCACGGAGGCAAATTGCTTGTTCAGTAAATCAGCTCGGGAGGCAGGACTAGACAGCACCTTCCCATCAGGTGCAGACAGAAGGGGTATGGGGACTTTCGTAGATTTCTGCATACGCACGAATTTGTAGAGTGTGGAGCGTTGGGGATCAGTGAGTGTGGCTTGGATAGTGCGGGTGTACTTTCTGTAGGCTGATCTGGTAAGGGACTTAACATTATTTCTTTGGCGCTTGTAGGCGTGTATATTTGCTGAGGAGGGGTATTTCATGCTCACGCTGTACAGGTCAAATTTTCGAGGGGTATTTCATGCTTGCACTGTACAGGTCAAATTTTCGTTTGATCTTTGCTCAAAGTTCATTACCAACCCATGGAGGGTATCGACAGCTGGATTTTCCTGGGTACCCAGCGGAGGGATCGCTCTATTGATAATCAGAAAGGTACTGGGCAAAAACTCGGCTGAGCACAGAACTAAATCCTTCCATTGCGTCATCGACATCGACCGATGACAGCTTGCCGTCCCAGTGAGTGGGCATCAAGGTATTGTTGATTGCTGATTAAATGTGGGCGGGGACACGTTTGAATGCATAGTTGACAGTGTTGGCCTGGGAGCGGGAGTCAGGCGAGTCTCTGGCAGAAGTGAACCCCGGGATCCAGAAACGGCAGAGTATTGGGCAGTGGTCAGAAGCCCCTAGGGGTGGAGTAGGCGAAACTGAAGTCACCAGGTCGGGATAATTTGTAGCGAGCAAGTCAAGGCACGAGGATGAGCCTGACGTGGCCGTGTGAGTTGTAAAATTGACTACTTGGGCGAGTCCGAAGCAGGACAATAAATTTGCTATAGCCTTGTCGGGGGTGTTTGTTGTGTCACTGGCACACCAATCACTGTTGCGTGCGTTGAAGTCACCAGTTAAAACGACCGTTGTAGACGACAAGTTGACTTTGGTCAGGCAATCCTCAATGCATTCACAGAATGACGTGGTGGCTGGGACTGTCTGAGATGGGGGTCTGTAGGTGCAGCAGATTAACAGGGATGCTGCTGTTGGCGAGCCGGGCATCCTCAGTTCTACCCAGGTGGCCTCAAATCCGTCTTGATCAAGGTCTAGGCGATGCTTTACATAGCAGAATCGGTCGTTACGGACGAGGACAGCAACGCCACCATAGCCTCTGCTAGAAGCATTGACAAGTCGATCCCTACGGAAAACGGTGAATCCGGCTAGAGCCAATAGTTGGTGGGGACTGAGCCACGTCTCGCACAGGCAGATGGTGTCCGCAGAGTAAGTTGATGCCTGGAGTGTCAATTCCGCAACCTTGTTGACGATTGATCGGCAGCTGAGGGAAAGAATACACAGGTTTGAGTCGCCTGCTGTGTTGGATTGGGGTTTAGGTGTGTTTGAGGGTGGTGTGTCGGCATTGGGGTGCGTGTTGTTGTTGGGGAAGACGGGGGTGCACGTGGGATAGAAGTGTGGGGCTGTAGGGTTTAAGATATGTATTGCTCTAGAATTTTGATTTAGCGAGAGTGGCTTAGCCGTGTGATTGTGTGGTGCTGCGTGGTACGGAAACGAGGGAGCATCTGGATTCAGGGATGTTGAGGCTGCGTTCGGTGCTCGTGGAGCTGTTGGAGGATTAACATCTAGTAAGAGTGTTGAGGGCATTGTGGTTTACTGTCCTACGCTGTCGGCGGAGAAACGCCAGTTCCTAGCTTGTACGTTTGATGGCCAAAACCCCTCACCGTTAACGGTTGACAGATTATCATCAGGTATGACAACGTGTGCATACGCGAGGCCAAAGTAGCGAGATTCTGCCACGGAACACTTTATCACGGTAACCTTCCAGGCGGCACACCATTTCGCGATTGATTCTGCAGAGCACCCCAGATCAATATTGCTGACGTGAAGTGCAGCGCATTTTACGCGAGCGACACCACGCAGATTCTCCTTTTTTTTTTGAACTGGCTGGTAGTACGATGTAACCGAACTTCGGTACGGGGTTGTAGCGTGGGATGCTGGAGGTCGTTGTACCGGTGGGGCTTGATGTGCTGGTTAGTGTCGGGTCACAGAGCTGTACAGCGGATGTGCGTTGTAAGAGTGGCCGCTTGCTTTGTTGTGGTGTATGGATGTGGATGTGCGTTGGGTGGTGCTGGCTAAAGGTGGCGAGAGAATCCAAACTGCCCTCCTGCAGCGTACTCATTTCACTGCTTGGTGCATCTTTGACTACGGGATTTGCTGTGCCCGTTGGAGCGTACTGTTTCAATTTCTGAACTTCCTCCATCAGCTCAGCTACCTGCTGTTGTAGGCTTGTAATTATTGACAATTGGCCTGCCAGTGCTTTAATTTCCGAAGTAAGACCTTCTAAAGCCCGATTCACAAACTCATCATTCCCACGTGCTGAGGCATCCTGGCCTGAGGCTGCATCATTCTTTAAAACTGAATTATCCTGACCTGAGACTCTGCCGATCCTGTTGTCCCGAAGCATGGTGACCAGCTGCCGACGGGACTTGCCAGAGTAACCACCCAGTTGATGGTCCTTCGCCAGTTGTTTCAGCTCGTCGTTCGAGAGCAAGGCCAAATCCTCTTCTGCTGCACTCATACCTGGTCTAGGCGTCCACGGGTTAGCACAGAACAACAATCACTCGGTGATATGTATATAGAAACTAGATGAGGTGCGGAGTCACGAAACGTGCAACCGCACCCAAAAATTCATGTAATATCAAAGATGATCTTGTCGGCGGTCTTTCCATGTGCAGTTAGCAGCTCACGCTTGGCGTCCGCAAACGTGCTGCATCCGTAACATGCGCTCTCTAACTTGCTGCCAGCAACAGCAACGCGCAATCTGATCAAGTACTCGTCTTCACTAAACTCGCTCTGTGCCGCCACGTCCTCGAATAACTCAAGGTAGGACTCTACCGTTTGCTTACCATCGAACTTAGGCATCTTGATGGCTGGCTTCCTCGCGATGGCACTATTCAGGATGCTGCTGACGTCTCTAGAGGGTCTGGACTGTGTGATTCGCTCCTCTAACTCTGCGACCCTCTGCCGCAGCTCCGCATTGTGTCTACTCTCTTTTCTATCCTCTGCTTGAGCGTCGCGCTCTCTCTGCGTCCGCTCTCTCTCTCCTCGTGTTTCTGGATCCGCTCCTCTACATATTCATGCAGGCTTTCTCCAGTGTAGCCATACGCTTGACCGTTCGCGATCAGATTAGCTTCGATCTGCTCTATGGGTCTAGGATCCTGGCGTGGTCGCCAAAATGATAGTGCCCCCCAGATGGCGATGAGCCTTCGAGCAGTGCGCATACATGTATGCCATCCAGACCACGCTGGGGCGAATAGAGAGAGAACCGGCCACCGGGAGGCGGCTGCGTCGGGCCTAATTGGCATCTGCGAATGCATCATTTCTCTTGTGCCAAGCCACAGATTCCAAAACACTCTAGTTTCAGAAATTTTAGACGCTCAAGATTTTAGGCAGGAGGGCAACAGACCAGGTTAGGTGAACAGAAATGTTAGGTACAAAGAAGCAGTTCCTTATTGGAAGATGTGTATCCGTATACTGGTATGTACAGCTATTGAAATTTTAGGTATGACAGAGATGCACGGAAAGCACTGAAATAAAAATGCATTGGAAACTTGTAAATTTACAGTAACCATGGGTCACAGCATGGGCGGAAAAATCCTCCCGCTTCAAAGCGGGACTAAATCCTGGTTCCTCTTGTTGCTCACTAATGCCAGTAGTAGTGGCCTTAGACTAACCCTTTGTGTACTAGGCTGTCACAGCAGCGGCTTGGCCAAAGGCTAGGCGTGAACTGATTATACCCGGCATGTATTTGAACTGCAGTGCTGGCCAAAGAAATCCAACCTGATGAATAAAGTAGCATTGCGTCGGGCACTACGCATCCCTAGCACTGCACACACTGGTCTGTGCACTCTAACGTGGCGCTACTTTATTCAGGAGGTTGGATTTCTTTGGCCAGAACTGTACTTGTAGCAAACTTGGCTGTAATGATAGTGAAGTTGGTTGCTCGCAAGTTTCGAGCTGGCAGGACAAAGTCTAGCTCGAATGTTGCGAGTGACCAATCATTCAAAGTAGTAATCGATGCAAACCAACAGTTCAATTATTGGAGTATGCGTGCAGCCAAACAAATACTGTAAAAGCCATATATATAACGAAGTGCTAACTCAACGAGTTAACGAGGAGAAATCTGTCGTTAAAATAGAAATCGATACATTTACTGTCCTATTGAGTGTTGAGAATGAGTGAGAATCGTTACCTTTGGTACACGTAAACTATTCAATTTTGGGAAATCGTTATATATGCGCCTCGTTAGAATAATGGCTTTTACAGTAGACCGCTTTGAAATAGTTTAAAAGTGTGGCAGGTCCTTGGTATGCACAACACACAGCAGTAGATGTGATGCTCAGTGTTGTGCACTAATGACACTGAACATGTGATGCTCTTTTTCTTTTCTTTTTCAGGTGTTAGGTTTTGAAGTGGATGCCATCAACTCAGTTCAACTTTGCAATCACACAGGTAACGTTAATGTGAAGCGTATCTGATTTCCAGTACATTGCTGGTGTATTTGAAGAGCTTGCTATTCCATTGCTGTGCTTCCCCTGGCAGATTCTGTCTTGCTACTGGTAAAGTTAGATATCATAATTCCTCTGCCAATGCCACCCTTACCACTGTAATTTAAACACAGAAAGAATGAGGGACGGACAGACGGAATGAGCGGGTGTGTTTTCTTGTGTCTGTTACTAGTACATGGTGTTGTTGTTGTTGTTGTTTTTTATTTGAATTCGCAATACCAAACGGGCAATAAGCCCAATTACATGGAAGCGAATAAAAGAATGCTAAGAATGAGGCATTGGGGTGGATATTATTTCAAGTGGAAATACTGATCCCGGGAGGTACTACAAATAGGTACAATGAAAATCTGAAAAGGCCATGGTTCTGTCGTTTACCATGCTGGAAGCAGCTACATGTAGAAGGAAAAACAACAAGAAAGATGTTTTATCTCATGTATTGGACAAACAGAGCTAACAGGAAAAGACCGTTCGTTATATGCCTATACATACTGTCCGTGTGTGTGGTGACAGATGGTGTGAGGACCTCAGCACAGGACTTCAGGAGGAATCCTGGGACACCGTCGCTGCCCGTTGCTTTCGCAGGGTTGACTTGACTTAGTAGACGGTAGATTACGGAACAAGAGGCTGGCTGGAACGTGTGCAGGCTATCCGATGGAAGTGGGCCGACGGGAGAGGCTAGGCATGATGGGCGCTTTGGATCCGTCACAATGTCATGAAACACGTTGGCTACCTCTTCGATGTTGCAGGTTGGTTCGGTTTTCTGCTTCCCGCGTCCGGTGACGGTATTGATGACTTTCCAAATCTGGCGTGGGTTTCTGGAATGTTCTTGGCATTGACGTGCGAGGTACTCATTCCTACAACGGCGATACATGTTTTTTGCCTGAGTTCGAACCTTCCAGTACTGCTGGTGGAGTTGAACATTTCCTTTGTCGGCCAGCCAAAGGCGATGATACCTTTTCTTCTTCTTGTCCAACTGATAAATGTCGCGGTTTGACCAAGGCACAGGTTCTGCAGATTTCATTGCCCCTTGTACAAGCGGAGCATGTGTGTCCAACACAGTCATAAATCGATCGTGCCAGAGCTCCCAGTAAGTGTCGACCTCGGCATCAGAGGGGAAGTCTTGCGCAAAGCAATATTTAAGGTCCTCGCGAAATAGCGGAATATCGATTTTGTGCAACTTACGTGTTGGTGGAGCACGCACACACTTCTTCGTCTGTACAGCAAAGGTCATAGTAGCACGGACGGTAAAGTGGTCACTTATGGTGGACGGAACGACTGTGCACGTTGACACTGAGTTCTCTGTAGAAAGGACTAATTCTATGGTGTTACCTTGGGGACAGAGAGGTGTAATCCTTGTCGGGGACAGCACGTGGTTTGTGAGGCTGTAAGCAGATGCGACATCTTCAAGGTGATGACGTTGCGCCATTCTCTGGCCTCGGAACATGTCCACATTGAAGTCTCCTACAACGGTCATTGATGTTGTCACCAGAGACGCTCTATGGAAGGCAGAGTCCAGGAGAGTCCAGTACGCGACAGGCTCCTGCGGGGGACGATATACACATCCGAACAGGTGCTTCTGGGACTTCGATCGCAGCAGTATCCAGACGGCTTCCACGCCGTCTAGGCGGAGATTTGGCTGTGGCGTGATGGGAAGTGATGATTTGTTGTAGATACATACACCGCCTCCAGTCCTGTTTTCGCGGTCACATCTGGTAAGGTTATAACCTGGGATTTGTACTTCTCCGTCAGAGATCGCGCTGTTTAGCCATGTTTCGGCTATACACAGGATGTCGTACTTGGGGATCAGTTCGGTTAGAGCATGGACCTTGAAGCGGAGACTGCATACGTTCATGAACCCTAAGGACAAGTGGGATGTGTCGTGGTTGGTACATGATCGCAGATTTCGGTTGCTCATTGGTATGAAAGATGATGCTAGGGGATTTAGTGATGTAGAGAAAAGGAAGAACTAATGTGTGTGAAATTTCCTATCATTTTCAATGTAATATACATGACTATTTTGTTGAATGAGGATACATTATGTAGCAATGGTGTACGTACGTCCGAGGTTGGGGCTTGTTAGCGACTGCAGGTGTCGTTAGCCGCCTGGCTGTGCCTGCGGGCGTTAGCGGCTCCCTGCCTGGCTCCCTGAATAATGTTGTCGGCTAGAACCTCGTAATGTGATCCTGTCCGGTGCAGAACACTACTCAAGGCATCATCCAGGAGCTCACAATTGGCAGCTTGGTTACCTGGTCTCTGGTCGGCCGTTTGTTGACTCTTCTTTTTCGGCCTACGGGCTGGTGTGAAGCCATCACTGTCGTCATCTTCTTGTGCCGTATCATCTGTAGGCGTGTGCTCAGCCCTGGACTTGCCACGCACGGCGGGGGTTGTCTGACCTGCCCTGGGCTTGAGCTCACTGGAGTTCAAGTCTACCGTAGCGTTGTTATCCTCAATAGGTTCAACTGTTGACGTAGCATTGTTATCCTCAACAGGTGCTGTTGATGTTTTGGTCAGTTCTTTTTGTATCACAGTGGTCTCACGGGATGTCTGGCGGCGTGGGCAGCTACGGGATTTGTGACCCGGCTGGTGACATTCCCAGCATGTCGATTCTTGTCCCTCGTGCCAAAGGCGCAACCTTGTTTTCATTTCTGGTACAACTAGCGTACTGGGGATTGACCTCAGGGGCGTACCGAGTATGAACCGTCCCCCGCTCTCAACCATCACATCCACCCCCTCTGCAAGGCGGACTTTCTGCTGTGATGGTCCACGGACAATTTTCATAAATGGTTCTAGCATGGTGACCAAAGTGGCATCCTCGAGGACAAAGGGGCACCCAATTACATGTAGCCGGACAACATCATCACCATAAAAGGGACGTATCTGCACAGCAATGTTCCTGACGGTCAAGCCCTCCGACAGCAGCCTTTGGAGACACTCTTCCTTATCCAGAGTTACTACGCAATGTCCCCGGATACGATCAAAATTTACCTGCTTGATGCAGTCAGGGCTCCTTATTTGGGCTGCCAAAGCGTCAAGGTAGGGCCGAAAAGACTCTCGGCCGTAGCCATCTACCGGAAAGGAACAGTAATGGTACATATCAGCAGCACTGCTCGATCTGACCAAAGATGGATCAGCGCACCAAAATTCCAAACCGACTTCACGTCGAATTTCTTGGTCCCTGTTACATGCTGCAAGACATTCGTGACCGTTGCACTCTGTTGTCCTGCTGGTTCTTGTTGCTCTCTTCTACTGTTCAGGCTATGCACATTTTGCTGGTCAAGTACTGCAGTCATCCGACTTCGATACGCTAGTCAACGGACTAGCCACGAATGGACTGACACATGAATACACACACATTCTCACTGGTGAGTTGCTGTAGCTTTCTGGTCCATGATCATAGTGTCCTGGGAGGTTGGGGACTTAGACTTCCTGATAAATGGTGTGTGCAAGTCCATATATAAGTATTTGTTTCTCTACATCTCTTTCCTGTTCGTATGTAGGGTATGTGGGATCGGAAAGTTTCTTGCAAAGTGTATGCAGGACAGTGAAGGAACTCAAGGAGTCTAATCCAGACCTGACTTTCGGTAAGCTGCTCAGTGATCAATGATCATCTGTTTCTCAATGCAAGGCCGTGCGGCGATGAGAGAATTGGAAAGTAATTACTCGTTCAGTCTGCAAATCTCTTGTGCCTTTGCTGTCTTGTTGCTGCTGTTTTGTGCTCTTTTTATCCAGTTTGTGATCCAGTGATGGGTGATAATGGCAAATTTGTAAGTGTGTCTATCTTGTTTTGTCTGTACAACTTTTCCATACAACACGATTTGCTTTCTTGCATTTTGGCTGCCTACATTGCTACATTGCTTGCAGCCAGTGCCAGATACATACACATCCGTGATGGGCGCAAGTATGGTGTGTGTGTGTGTGTGTGTGTGTGTGTGTGTGTGTGTGGGTGTGGGTGTGTGTGTGTGTGCGTGCGTGTCTGCTTGAACGTACATGCACTACTGTACTTATACAGTCTTGTTGTGCCTGTTCGAGTTTATCAAGCTCGATCCTGAGACACAATGCAGAAGCTGTATCTTCTTATTACCCATATTTCTACTTTCAACCCTCCACCTGCACACGTTGTGACAGTGTGTGGCTTTGCAATGACGTGTGACTGGTTTCTGCAGTACGTACCAGAAACCCTGCTGCCCATCTATCGTGATCAGCTGATCCAGTATGCAGATGTGATCACACCTAACCAATTTGAAGCAGAGTAAGTTGTAGGTGTGAGTGCAGTGTTAATGTTGTTGATGGTAATGGTGGCAGTGGTGTTGGTCAGTGGTGTTATTTTGTTCTACATTGATTCTTTTTGAACTAGTTCTTGTCTCTATTTTTTTTTAATTCAGTGGATTACCAAAACAGGCCTAACCTAGTTACATTGCTCCCACTGCGATGTGTTCCTTCCCCGTACATGACCACTTCATGGCTGCCTTGCCAGAGTGACTGTCCAGTGCTAATTGTTTGCCGTATGTGAACCAACACACACGTGCATGCATGTGTACATCTGTGTGTATGTGTGTGTGTGTGTGTGTGTGTGTGTGTGTGTGTGTGTGTGTGTGTGTATGTTCAGACTCCTGACTGGTGTCACTATCACCACTAAGGATGATGCGCTGAGGGCCATCAGCGTACTGCACAGCCGGGGCTGCAAGGTTGTCATCATCACCAGCTCTAATCTGAGCGGCAAAGATGACTCGCTGCTTTTGCTGGGCAGCACCAAGGGAGGTATGTCACATGCATACAGTCGGGGAGTGCATTGTATTTCCTGCAAGTACATAATAGTAGGCTAATACCTGTATTGAACGGTGTTAACTATTGGAACAGCTGGTGCTCATCATCCTTCAAGACCTGTCTTTCGTGTGTCTTCAGCCTCCACTCCCGTATCTTGAAAATAATGCTGCATGACACCCATCCAGTACAATGCCATCCAACATGTAATTCCGTGCAGCTCACAGTGTGACGCGGAATGTACTTTGCAAAACGTTGTGACCTTTCTCTCTGATCGACCGGTGGTTTCCCCCCATTGTTCTATATGATATATCCTTCCGTGTTCAGGCGATAAAATCGAAATGACCATTCCCCTACTACCAGCTACGTTTGTTGGAACTGGTGATTTGTTCACTGCACTGACAATGGCATGGCTACACCGTGGCGAGGCCTTACCGTCAGCATGCCAGAAGACCCTCAGCACTATGCAGACGATCCTGTCGCGAACACTGGCCCATGCCCGTGGTAAGTCATGATAGGCATGTGTCTGTGTGTGTGGGGGGGGGGGGGGCATGAGTATGGGCTGGGAAGAGGGGGGGGGGGGGGCATTAGTGTGGGCTGGAGATTGGTGCGGGGTGGACCAGTAACCAATCCTACCCGTCGCATAGGAGGAGCACCGGACATGACCACAACAATGTACTGCAGGTAGTACAGGTACTCACCAATTTCTGCATACAGTCTACATTACAGTGTAGGCAGTCTGCTTGGGCGTGGACTTCCCTGATCAGAAGAGCATGTGTTATGCCACTCATATCATGTCAGTGATGTCATATTTGCGCACATTCTGGATCAAGTCAAGAATCTAACGAGAGCAGACTATTGTTCTGCCTACTGTCGATACTAAATTTGCAGTCACCCATGCTGTCATTGTGCTTCAAAACCAACCATCACGTACCAGTTCAACATGCATTTTAGCGATTCACTAACCTTTTTAGCTGCATTGGGCAAGAAGAATGCCTCAGTTCCGGTGTTGCACCGTAGCTTCTGTCTTTTAAACCAAAGAAACCTGTGCCAAACAGAGGCATACATTGTCTATACTAGCCTAGGGATGTTCCTTTCTGATATGTAAACAGCTCTTAGTTCTTTGCTGCTCCTACAGTTGCTCCCAATACTTGCTGTTTTTTTTGCTGATGGTGATCATTTCAATGTTTTTCCTCGCAGAGCAATCACATGGCAGCGAGCCCAGCGCAGCGCAGCTGGAGCTGCGTCTGATCCAAAGCAAGGACGTCATTGAGAGCCCGCCACCAGGCAGCTGTCAGCCAACCGTTCTCTCCTAACACAGCGGAGCAGGTGTCAGCGTGTATTGCTGAAAGGGAAACTAACTTATGGCACGTTACAGCCTGTTGTGAGCTACATGTACACGTACACATAGACCATGCTGTCTTTTCTGTGTCACTCACTGTTATGACTCTACATGGAAGGCTGATGACCTCGATCAGATGAGACCTACTTTTTAAACGCTAGGAGTGGGACGAAGTACTGCTCCTTTATGCCTTTCATCTGGGCCGCAATGCGCTCAGCACAGCATTCTCAGAGACCAATTTGTCTTCAGCCGATGCGTATCCATGTCACATTGTGTTGACGTTTGTCCAAGCTGTGCACAATGTCTCGTTGTCATCCTGCTTTTGCTGATGGGAAACAGTCCACAATGCAGTCGCTGCACAGCATACCGGTATGCGTATCTTATTCTATTTTCAGTATCACATGTGATTTGATCTCCCCCCCCCCCCCCCCCCCCCGGCTTTTCTCTCCCCAGCCAACATCAACAGACCGCGTTGAAACACGCGTTGGTATGTCACTATTTAATACTTAGCACTTGTGCGTGTAAGACCGGACACATGAATGGAATGTCGCTAGATAATACTCCACTACTGCTAGTGTGCTCTACTGGTGTGTGTTCAGTGTGACAGGTTGCTTGTTCTTGTGTGTGTTTAGCTATTGAAACCAGGGAGTACTAACAAAAACAGGTGATGAAACTGCAAACCAAACCCGGGAACGTACACAGAGATTGCCTCGCGGGGAAAACGTGTGTACATGTAGAAAGTTATTTTTTTAAAACTTCAAATACAGTTCACAATTCGTGTTCTGTTACTAGTGTACAATTCCACCACCATGCCCACATATCCGTGTGACCGTCGTGCATTTAGCAGTTCTCGTGCTCTTGCCGTACGTGGACGTGTGGGCGTTTGGTTTAGCTCGCAGGTGAGATGCTCTGGCGAAGTCGGAAACTCGCGGCACAGCGCTGCACTTGCACCAGCGACTGACGCTGCCTACTTAGCGCCCATTAGAAAATCCGTTGACTCACTGCAATTATGAAGGTCTGTGCAACATGTAACAGCCGTTTTTTATGTACATGACATTGTACTTTGTAGTTTTGCGTTTTGCCAGTTTTGGTGCAAGTGCCGCAGTATAGTATTAGTAGTGGTCATGGCGACCATGATGTAACAAAAAATTAATAAAATTAATAATTGAGACTTCCTCCTTCCTGTAGCTGTCGACATGTCGACGTCGTGTGATGACAATCGCGCGCCAGTTTGTATGGCCCAAGGAACAACATTTTCATTTTGTAATCGCTGTCATCTGCATCATGTCGTGTCCCCCTAATTATTTAGGGAGGTAGCAGAAACAACAGTTACTATGAGTAGTTTCCTTTGCCACAGTTAGATTGCGCACACAGACAGGCGGAAGCAGAGAACGCTAGTATGGCTGATGCGCACTTCGGTCGACGTAGCGCGAAGAGTTGTGTGTTCTGTGAAATCGGAGAGCCCGAGGATGGTCGATTTCTGCACTGCCTTCACGTTATTTGCGTGAGTTGCTTGTTAGAGAACCTTACACCGGAGGGGTGCATTGAATGCTCCGTTTGCACGGAATTGACTGAGCAGCGACTTCCAGCGGTGGAACTCCGAAAACAGCTAGTCCCAAGTCAGTTGCTTAGCCAAGCAGAATTACCTGGAGGTGATGAGAGCGGTGCTGCTGGCAGCAGTAGCACTGTGCCGCCGTTCGACAGGTGTAGTAGCGGTGCAGGAGTCGAAGGATGTGACTTCTGTGAGGGTGGTGGCATGAGACAAAACCCTGCTACGCATGCGTGCCTTGATTGCAGTGGTGCTCGCCTCTGCATGGAGCATGCTGCGGAGCACGGCAAGATACGAGTGTTCCGCGATCATGACGTGAAGCCATTGTCCGCCTTGGCCCGCACCACTAGCCAGGACGACGGTGGTGGCACTGCTGCTACGCTGGTAAGAGCTGTGCGACGGTGTCCACTGCACGGCAAGCAAGAGTTATCGCACGCCTGCAGTACGTGCCATGTGCCGGTGTGCAAGCAGTGCCTTGTGAAAGGACACCAGCAGCACTGCGTGGTCTCCCTGTCCGAAATGGCAGACAATCAGAGGCTGGCGCTGCAGAGTGATGTGCCAGCGGGTAGGCGAGACCCAGGACCAGCAGGCAATGGCTCAGCACAGCAGCAGGCAGATATGTCAGCAAGCAGCCACTCTGTCAAGGCTCGTGTAGACACCCTGAAGGCTAACACCTCGGACGAAATACTGAAAGTAAACAATGAAGCCATGGAAGCTTCGCAGCATGTTACGGACACGTTTGGAAAGCTGAAGAAACTAATTAGCAAGATTGAGGCAGGTGTGCTTGATGACGTTGATGCGGCAAGGTGGCGGCAGCAACGGCCATTGGAGGAGAAATCGCGGCATCTGATGCAGATTGAAGAAAAGCAGAGCATGGCGGTGGAGCTTGGGCAATATCTTTGTGGACCCCAGTGCAGCGATGCAGATGTCATGCGCTTAGGTCCAATAGTTCAAAGGAAGTTGGATGCGTGCAAGTCCGACATCGAGAAAGAGACGGAATTGCGCGGAGCTGTGCGTCGCCCCACTGTCAGGGCAGTCATATTGATGGACGTGATGGCAGCCGTAGAGGCTCGTATGGACTGTTTTATGGTAGTCTTCGAAGACCCTGGGGTGGACATGGACCAGATAACTGTAAGCATACCCGACATGATTACTCTAGGTTACAGTCACGATGTGATGTTGACCGTGCCGTGCAAGACCAACGCTGTGCTCGCTGGTGCCTATCAGCGCTGCATGCAAGTAGCGCTTGTGTCAACGGCAGGTGCACGGACCGCTGCTGACCTGTCCACTATTGGCACACCGGCTTCTCATTCCTCGAGCATCATACTGTGTGCGCGTGTGAAGGCCGAGGAGATAGGCGAGCACACGTTGGAGGTGAGACTCGGCGATCGCAGCAGGTCCTTTCCGGTCCTAGTGCAGGCAGCTCTCCGATTTGACCTCAGCCACTGCACTGCGGACATGCACGTATCCGGATGCAACAACTCCATTGTCTCGCGTGAAACCAGTGCCGACGGAAAGGGCTTGGTGTATGGAACGGTCGGATACACGGCAGGCGTGCATACGTGGTCGTTGAAAGTGAGCGGAGAGCAGCTGATCGACGGCGGCATGTGCACCGGGGTTGCTCTCGTTCCCGGCGGACGTCTTATAGATCCGGGCACAGGCTGGCACTGTAGTGGTAGCTCGTTCTGCCAGCGTGGTGGCCGGCGGCGGGACACAGGCACCCAGCCATGGCAGGACGGCGACATTCTCACCTTCACGCTCGATTACGACGCCGGCAGTTTGGAGCTGCATGTGCAGCGAACTGACGAGCGGAGGACTATTTCCGGAATGACCATGAGTGGCAGCACATTCTACATCTTCGTGAGCATGTGGAGTGTATTCCGACAGGTCGAAATCATCTGAGATGTGTTGTGCGAAAGTGGGCTGAAGCCGCCTTTGCACTTCACTGGCGTTAAATCTTCAGACTGAGTTATGCTACCTTGAACATTGCCGTGCTAAGCCGCCTTTGCACTTCACTCGCTTTCAATCTTCAGACTGAGTTATGTGACCTTGAACATTGCCGTGCTTTTCATTATGGTTCAACTGGTACTGCAGTTAATGATGCTAGGCGAGCAGTTGGACTGTAGGTTCAGCCAACATTAGTGTTGAGTTTTTTTTTCTTCTTGCATTGCCGGGCATGCCGCTTGTATTGTGTTTAGCCTTCAAAGATTGCCGACATTTTAGAAAGGGGTCATTTCATTTAAAGTGTGTTGTGTGCAGTAGCAATGGTTATGGTTTCTTACCGTGATGGGTGTGTGTGGGGGGGGGGGGGGGGGGGGGAGGACGCCGCCCCTTTCAAAGTCTTAGCCTTAGGGTATGGTCAAGTGAACTGTGTTGGATTAAAGACTTTTTTTAAAGTGCCACTTTGGATTTAAAGTGAGATCCTCTAAGTAAGCTCTATCATTCTCTTGGGTCCATGATGCTGTCCAGTTCCTCTACAAAGTAACTGTCTGTTGTCACTCACAGTCTGCTGTGATGCATTTGCATGTGGCTCGTGAATGTTCCTGATCGCAGTGCCAGTAGGCTACCCTGTACTACAAAGCTTATCACCACAGCCTAGGCATAGGGACCTGGGTATCGCTATAGCCTACTACTAGTACTGACTAGTAGCGCCGGTATGTGTTTGCTCCACCTGCATGGACATGTGCCCCTGTACTGAGTCTGTACTAGTACCTATATTGACTATGTGTGTCGGACTATGACTCCGATCCGGGCTTTTTATTTAGTTTACGACTCCCTGATTACTCTGTACCGGTGCATTTATTGACTGGTATATGCATGGGTATCGTACATGACTCGCAGTCTGCACTGTAGTACTCACCGAGTCAGTCTGAGTAACTTAGGGCCCGAAACTACTAACTCAGTTACTGTTGTGTATATTATGTAACTGTTACTTTACTTGTGTTACATGACTCAGGCCGAAAGCAGGAGAAGAAGCCAGTCAAAGAAACACTTCTACTGTTCTAGCCAAACTGCAAAAAAGGGGGCTTTCCGGCCCGCTTTATAAGTATGCGCGCGCACGGTCAGTACATGAGTAGTCGTGGGCTTTCACGACTCCCTGCCTACTACTACTACTACTACTACTACTAGTACTAGTACTAGTCATGTATTACTACTGCTGCTTCGTCGAATCATCATCATCTTCGGTGAAGGGGACCCCATGGCCCAGCCGATAAAACCGGAAATAATCGCCAGTCTACCAGTTCGCTGAACTAGATAGTATAAAGATAGGCCCGATCCCGACTAGTACTACTAGTAGATCTACTAGTACTAGTAGATCTACTACATGTAGTAGTCTACACGTACACTACACTATGTACATGTAACATAATCATTACATGTATCAATAACACTACAGACTGCCAGGACAAGGCATACTACTTACTAGTACTTACTACTGACTACGTATGACGGGTACAGCACCACCATGATCACTTGCACTAGTAAATCTACATGCGCATTGCCTGCAGCAGATTATTTTGACATTGTCATGGGCCCAGTCCCAGTACACCGACGTCGGATAGTAAACTCGACGATCTAATCGGAAACAGTGAACGAGTGTGAGCCGGGAGAAGGATACTAGATAGCCGAGCCTTGCTCAGATGACGAGCGATCACGCTCGCTACAACTACAAGCCTGCCTTGCCAGGAGAAAGACCAACCCCGTTTTGTATACCCTTGCATGCATCTTATCTTGCGAAGACGTCTTGTGCAGTTTGGGAGGCTTTCTGGATTTGCGCGTTTGCATTTTGGGTATCAGCACAGCTTTGCCTTTGGGCAGGAAGAAGACGTGGTCTGTTTCACTTCCAGTCCAGTCCCACTTTGAGTTTGAGTCCAGTCGTGTGCGTGGTGTGTGTGCGTGTGTGTGTGTTGCTGCCGTCACGTTTGCAGACATCAGACAAGCAGCACCGAAGTGTGACTTTGCGTCAGAGCGTGCTGCCGATTTGCAAGCCGGTCTGTTTCAAGTGCTTGCGCTCGGCGAGGGGGGCACTTAGTCTTTGCTGCTTCATCAGTATGGCCACTTCCATATTCCGTCCCACTTCGTTCTCCGTGTCCGTCGTATCTGATGGTGGGCAGCGCACGAAAGGTCGGTGAATCTTGCTGCCTGTCGTTATACTTTTATTAGTTCTACCATAGCGTGATTATCGTAGTGAATACTATGCAAGTCTCAGTGCGAGCGTGTGCATGTGTGATCTCTGCAACCAGCCATTCCTGCACCTTGATGTGTTGCATGCTGTAGTACCATAAAATAATTGATTGCTGGCGCTACGGAAAGTGCCGTAACGTTTACCAAACCCAGACGGGACCTGTCTGGAAGGTCTTCTACAGTATGATGCAGGAGTGTAAAATGCACCCCCGCCGAGCAGCCGTTGCTGTTTTGTGCATTCTTGCTCTGGAGAAGATACGGCTATATGCTGGCCCTGCTCTGCGCACACAACAGCTCGCTCGTGTGCCCGTTACATGTAGTAACATTGCCCCATATGGCCCATGGACCATGGTGGACACGGGCAGCAGGCGCTACTACCAGTATGTATCTTCGAGATTTTAGCTGCATCTTCGGCAGGCTCATCGGAGACTTTCTCGAATCCGGTCCGGTCTTGTTTCCTAATCAAGACTTCAAAGGACATAGCGGGTTGTCCAGCGCTAGCGTAGATCTACGCTCGCTTGTTTAGGCGTTTCCCTCTGGGTGGCGAAGCGTGAGCGAAAGAGAAGGAGAACAGGAGCTAAGGCGGCCCCATTAATTATGCCCGTCACACCACACCGATGACGGGGCTGAAAATACCGACGAGTAAGAGCTGCAGGCCGGAGATGGTGTGAATGGAAACCGTGACTCTCTCGCTGTTGGCGATGTCGCCAGATCAGGCTCGTCTGTATGGTCGTCACTTGTATGTTATTTCGGTGATGGCCGTCTACCGTGGGCCGCACAGTACTCGAGTGAAAAGGTCTGTCACTCTCGTGTTTTTTTGAGGCTGGCAAGAATGGAAGTCCATGCCGATTGCGGCTACACTACGATGTTGTGTTGCGCTGTAGCCTGTACAGCGCGGAAGCCCGCTGCTGCTGCCACCTACCACGGAGTACCACACTTGCCAGAACCTTTCCGGGTCTTCTTCGTAGACTCACACTCACAGATGACAGCGGAACTGAAAACTCGGCCACTGACTGAAACTGAGCCATGACATTGACACTGTATGCAAGCAGGCGCGGAGCGGAGGTCTACGCCAGTGAGGCTTATGAGTTTTGTAGTGCGGGGCTGCCATGCCCCCTCATGAGCAGTGACTGCACTGCACCGCCACTGGTTGTAAGAAGAAGACGAAGAGCCACAGAACTGTCTGTTGTTCACGAGTTTGTTACCTAGCAAAAGCAAAGAACAGTAAGTGACACAGTGAGAGAACAGTGGCAGGTGCAGGCATGAAGCTGCTCCAGGATGAGATTGAGTAGCTATGCCTGTGTATTACTATTGGTGAGCCAGCTATGTGAGTCAGCTATGTGCGGCAGTCTTGTGGGGCATACCATGACAGTGTGCAGTTTCAGTATAGCCAAATCTGCATCACTTCGATACTGCAGCCTGCGCTAGTAAGTAGCAGTACTGGTCGCTAGGCTACACTCTTCCTCCTTCCGCTAATTGCGAACCGACTAAGCAGATCAGCAGGAGTTAGAGACGGCTGAACAACTCAACAACTCCGGCTCGCAGTTTAGTGCGGTGCGGCCGCGGGATATTCTCCACTGGCTGGCGGCACCATGGCCAGTTTGTCAGTTGTGTTTACACTGGCTAGTGATCATGGTAATAACAGTATTATGTACTTATCATTATCATCATGATGTGCATGGATAGATCAATGCAGTACTATGTAGATGATAGATCTACTTCAATTGTAGACTGCAGCAGCAGCAGCACATACTAGTACTTCAAAACAGGACTTAGTAGTGTTATATGGTGTCCTACGACTGAGTCACGGTGTGCAGTCTCTCCCCCCCCCCCCCCCCCCCTCCCCCAACCCTACTGCAGTCATTTGAAAATTCAAAGCACAACCTGACGATCAGCTGCTCTCTTGGCCACATCTCACTAAGTTTCACTATACGCTGGCCGACTAATGTTTGGCTGGTGAATGTACCCTGGCAGAAAGGCGTAGCTCCCCTTTATCTTTTTCATAATGTCAACGGACAAACAAAGTGAATGCGCGGTCACATGATGCAACGACCATGAGTTCGAATATCCAAATGTCACGATATGTTGTAGGATCCCTATCCACGATATGTTTCTGGTGCAGAAACAGTGTCACGAGCATTGATAAATGCCAAAACATGTCTACTGGTACAGTTAGACACAACTGTGTACTTTGAATTGTATCTGATACCGCATGCATTCTGCAATTGTTTGTACGGCCGGGAGGAAGTTGTGTAATATTTCTCGGTTGTTGCTGCTTATGATCGCTGCTGCACTTGCAGGTTCAGTGAGAAAGGGCGGTAGTTTGCGGCAAGCACACATTCAAGATGACGGTGTGGACGAGAGAACAGCACTCGAGCTGAAGTTGCTCCGTGCGGAACTGGTCAGTTCTGTAAAAGTTGGCCTAAATCATATGGGAGAGGAGTGAGCTTACAGTTCAGCGGCCAGATGATCAATTGATGGGCTCATGCATGCAGGGCCAGACTGCACTTCACTGAAACACACACATTCAGCAGTGAATCTGTATAAAGTAACTAGAGTAAACAATCTGTCCACACTGGGTGGAGTAGCAACTCAATTCCTGCCGGACTGTGCCGCTGTACCCTGAGGAGTAGTGTGTACCATACTCTAGGGTCTAGGTCTGTTGACAGCAACAACAATAACAACAACAACAACAACAACAACAACAACAACAACAACAACAACAACAACAACAACAACAACAACGGCAACAACAACAA
Source organism: Sycon ciliatum (assembly GCF_964019385.1). Lineage (NCBI taxonomy): Eukaryota > Metazoa > Porifera > Calcarea > Leucosolenida > Sycettidae > Sycon > Sycon ciliatum. The sequence goes on from NC_088643.1 coordinate 69,719,684, forward strand.
CTCTTATTGGCCACAGGCCATCATGAGAATAGAGATTTGAAACAACAGCAACAACAACGACGACGACGACAGCAACAACAACAACAACAACAACAACAACAACAACAACATCAACAACAACAACAACTCTTATTGGCCACTGGCTATCGTGAGAATAAAGATTTGAAACAACAACCCTGCCCGTACACTTAAGTAGTCATTAACCCCTAGGCCCTGCCCACCCAATTCTTCCTCACTCTTTCTCCTTTCTTACACTATTATCTCTTATTGGCCACTGGCTATCGTGAGAATAAAGATTTGAAACAACAACAACATCTCACCACCAGGCGCGGGTCTATTGGTGGTTATCTGTTTCGCAGCCTACCGGTAGCTGAATCAGAAGAACAAGATGAACCACTCCTCAGGCTGCCGGGATGAATTTTGTACCCCAGCCCCTCCTCCTCCTCCTCCTCCTCCTCCGTACATGTATATGATTACTAGTGGTTGGTACAAGGGTACGAAATCATGTCAAGAAGACACTGCCATTGTTACCTGCCCCTTTCTTACTATTGTTGTCATGGGTACCTGTCCCCAATCTTTACTATTGTTAGTTTGTTACCATAGTTATCTCACCCCATTCTTACTTATATTTAGTTATTTTGTCTATTCTTCTCATGCTCTTGTATGATTTCCTTCGTCTGATGCACTGGTCTAGAAAGCAATGCGGGAAGAAGACGAGATATTCCTGAGGAGGCTGAAGAAGATGGACGCGGACTTGAGGGACCTGCGTCAGCTCTGCTTCATGACCACTCCCGGCGGAGCCGAAGCGGTGCCGTTCTTTCCCGAGGATGGAGCCTACACAGACCTGCATGCGGATGTGGACCGTTCAAACATGAACGACAGTCTGTCGGCTTCCACAAGCAGTGGCGGTAGCAACACAGGGGAGGAGAACGACAAGTCAATATGCCTATCTCCACCGGCGATATCCGGCAGTTCTGTCGAAGTAGATTCCGTTTTTGGATCCCCGCCGGTGCGGCTAAATCTTGACCAGGTCAGTCCTATTAAACTAATGCAGGGGGGGGGGGGGGGTCGGGCGATCATCACGAGACAATAGAGGTTATGCGAAAGAAGTCACAATGATGAGTCAGCGGAGTTCCGGAACCGCTTATGGGCACTAATTATACAGCGGAACCGCTTACCGGTATGGGCGCTATAAAGTGAGTCGCTAGTGGATTGCTGTGCGGCGACTTTGCCAAAGAATCTCAACTGATGATGTAATCGTATGACCTCTATAGTCCTAAGGCTGCTGGCGGTGGTGTGCAAGAGAGCATAGCAAACAACAAAGCATCAGCATTGGCGATGCTCTCTGCAAATGCTGAGATGCTGCACAAGCACATGTTCTCGCAGGATGGGGCTCTCTATAAATTCCCGGCTCAACCGGAGAATAGAATGGATTGGGCTACTTTGTAAAACTGTGCTCACTGTGCTCGTGTTGTGCTCGTGTTGATAAGTGTTTCACTGCGGCCAGTGGTGAGACACTGTTGTCCAGCTCGGACACATTTTGATGACCTAACATAAGGGCATACGTTGACTTTGGATTCTTACGTAGATTTTATGTCATGTTTCAGTAGTCAATTATTGTATTGTGTTTGCATGTAATTGTTCTGGTTGTGTGTGTGTGTGTGTGTGTGTGTGTGTGTGTGTGTGTGTGTGTGTGTGTGTGTGTGTGTGTAGTCAGTAGCAGAGTCGGGTGAAGAAGAGGTTGATTCTCCGCCTATGTCACCACCATGCTCCACCACCACTAGTAACCATAGACTGCGGGTTTCTTCTCCAACAACACCCCGTGTGACTGGCGGTAGCCCAGTGCGTACTATTGGTAAGGGGGACCTGACACCGTCGTCATCGGCGTCACTTACTCCTCTTGCGCATAGTGCGGCTGTTTCCAATCTACACAGGCCAATAGAGTACAGCTCTAGCTTTGGTGAGTCAGCCTTCATGAATGACCTACAGTCCAACTCACTGATGGGTGATGACCTGATTGCCATGTTCAACCAGAAGTCCGACGCCGTTAAAGAAGAGTTGGGGCTGAGCCGCACATCGCTGGCGTCGTCGTCCAACTCGCCGCAGACCAGTACCCCCATGGGTGGCAGCAGGAACTCGTCGCCTCTTCCGCCGCGGGCCGCGTCGTGCGTGGAGCTGCGCAGCGCGTCGAGGCCAGAGTCGCCACTGGCCATGGAGCGGCCGTTCGGCGGAGTACAGCGCCGCACGGGCGCGGCTCTCTCCGTGTCCATGTCCGTTGTGTGTAGCCTGGATAGCAGCGGCGGCAGCAGCTTGCGTGGCAATCGGCCTTCCCCCGCCGGCTCACCAATGCCTGGCTATTCACCACTGAACATAAGGGCATTGCTAGGTCAAGGGCAGACTTCGGCGAATGCCTCACCGGGCAGCAGCAGCAGCCGTGATGGACAATACTTGCACTCGCAGCGCCACCACCCTCACCACCGAGGCCTCACCCCGCAGACCAGTGCAGGTATGTTGTGTGTTGCCAACGAGAAATGCTGACAATCACTAAAGAAAGTGAACAGTGTCACAATACATGAATAAAGTCACTGTCACTGTGTGACAAGCAATGTCCACGCATGCTGCAAGCTACATTATTATGCATGCTGCAAGCTACATTATTATGCAACTACAGCTGTACATGTAAGTCCTATGAAATTTCTGAACTCCAAGAGGTGAAGTTGATATTTGCCAAGAATTCAATCTATGCTCTGGTGTGTGTGTGTGTGTGTGTGTGTGTGTGTGTGTGTGTGTGTGTGTGTGTGTGTGTGTGTGTGTGTTTGTGTCCAACTCTGATCAGGTTCCCTACCACTGACTGGTCGCAAGGAAAAGCTGTGCCGCAAGTCGGGAGTGCTTGGGCCGGATGGCCAGCCACGAAGTAACTCCGTAGGTTCGTCTGCCATGGCTCATGGTCGTAGTGGCTCGGACGATGCATCCGGACAGGTATGTAAGTTAGGCTACATCACGGTGGTAGTGTAGTGAGTAAACTTTTACTGATATTGCCATGCCCGTGCCACAACTGGCTTGGATACGATCCAGGCATCCTGCAGGTCCACTGGGGGCATGGCACACTGCATCCTGTGTATACAAATGCAGTACATGGTACTGAATGCAGGCTGACCAAACATCCTAGTTGTGAGTGGTGGAATGCAGCATGGTACATGTACGTATGCATACACTACGGCAGCAATACTGTTTGTTTTTGATCGACTATGCTGACTGTGCACAGGGAGGTACGGGTGAGGAGCTCAGTGATCATTTGTCCCCACTACGCCGTGGCTCCAAGGCATGGAACAACGACGGCAGCATCCAAGAAGAGCAGTTCCTGCGCGGCCGTCTAGTGACCAGCCCTCCGGAGTTGGCCAAACCACCGCAAACTTCGACAACTGGGCCACCAGCAGCTGCGTCACCACCACCCCACCACCAGCAACATCACCAATTACACCCGAATCGCACAAGCACCACCACCACCAGCACCACTGCCGAATTGGGTAGTGCTAACATAGCCAGCACTACACCGACCATGTTCAGCCAGAAGCACCGTCGCCAAATGTCTTACGATCAGGCAGCTGTGAGTGATATGATGCAAGTGCAGTGATCTTGTCATAATACACACAGGAGGAAGTGCTTTGGAGGCTGAACATGAGAACTTGCAAAATATTATGGTACTGGCGAGTGAAGACAGTTCTTTGCAGACATTGTGTAAGCACTCTGCCACATAGCAATCCAACCAGTTTATTGGTGAAGTCACATGCACACCGTTCAACCGTTTTGGATCTTTTCGTGCAGCCTTAAAATGTAGATAACCTGCCCATGCCTTCTGCTGTCCCAGGGATCCCAGTCTGCAGATGATTCCATACCCTGTGTAGGCCGCTGTCATAACTTTGTTGTTTTGCAATGCAAGCAAGTTGACGTTATTCCTTTGACACCATGCTGTTGGTGCCTCCCCTGCCCCTGCTTTCTCTGCCCCTACCCCATGTACAGGGTCTTGACGTGCATACACCCGATACACAGCATAATACACCGCACACATTCAACGCTCTGAAGGCACGGGATCCGGGAGATCGCAGCGGCCCGAAGTGTTCCTATTCCCAGACGACCGTATCGACACCAGTGTCGCCGAGCCGCGACCATCAGCCACCATCCACTAGCGACAGCAACCTAGTTCAGTCGTCGCATCTTTCTCTTTCCAGCTCGTCACTGACCGGTCGCAAATCAGGCAGTGGTGCTTCCCGCTTCTTTGGCAACCTGGTACGCGGCACCAGCAACAGCAAAGGCATGAAGAAGCGCCAGGACAGCAACCAGAGTCTTGTCTGATAACGGAACTCTCGCCTGCATGCATGGTGATGACTGAGTAGTTTGTGCATTATGAGCACATCCTTGGTATGCTCTCTGTTGCAGGACAGTGTTTTCATTCTAAGTTAATGTGGAGTCTGGACATGGCATGTCATCACACACACACACACACACACACACACACACACACACACACACACACACACACACACACACACACACACACACACACACACACACACACACTCGCACATGCACACACAGACACACACACACAGACACAGACACAGACACAGACACACACACACACACACACACACACACACACACACACACACACACACACAGACAGACACACACTCACACCATACACACACGCACACAGACACACTCACACACCATACACACACGCACACAGACTCAGACACACTCACACACTGTACACACACACAGACACAGGCACACTCACACACACGGCAAAACACACGTACACAGACATACACACACACACAAACGTACACCGGAGAACACCAGCACATTGCAACAATGGTAACCCAGCCACACTAAAGTCTTTGCTCTTGGTCTTCATCTAGCACTGGTACAGAATCCGGGAACTTTTGTTATCTTTTAGTCTTTTCTTTTTTTTAGATCTACATGTATATTGCTCTGCCGCAACACAGGTACCGTTCCAGGATGCAGCACAGGCAGCTTTGTACTTCGAATTTGTACTTACAGGTACTACACTACTAGACTACACTGTAGTTCGTTTGTTCTTGCTAGTCATCGGCAAAATAGCTATTTGAAACTGCTAACAAACCAGATAACTTTTCCGACATCCTAATGATTAGATTGAACGAGTATTCATTACTAGCGCACGTGCACTGTAGCAATTATTGCCTGCTGTCTTGACTCTTGAACATGTAAACACGTCATAGTTCCACATACTTGACCTGTTTTGTGCGAAATCGCAGGCACCAACCCGCATGCCTACAACTTTCCATATTTGGAGAGGAAGTTTATTGATTATGTGAGTACACCTGACTCGGGTCAGTGGGCGGGCGCTTGCCGTGATTGGAAGACAAAAGTCGCAAAAAAACACTCAGAATGAGGTCGCTGCATTTGTATTCCGAGGGCAATCTTCAGGCACCCAAGCAACCTGACCCGGATGAGTTGTTTTGTCTTTTCTAGACTTGAAATGTCTGCAAATGCTTACGGCACGTTAGGAGAGGGAGGGAGGGAGTGCACAGCTAACAGCAGAAAATCCACAATGTGCGTTGCAGCTAGGTGTGACCTGGATCGTCCCCTTACTACAGTGTTGCCCTTTGGCAAGTGAAAACCGGCCTCGTGAATAAAGCAGAGTCAAGTCCACTGTACGGTATTGCGGTACTGCTCCGGGGCTGCTGTTGTGATCACGAGGTCGGACTTCACTTTCATCCACCATGTCCACTGTAGAACAGAAAAGCAAAAAAATTGCTTTTCAGTTCTATATGTATACAGTGGACACGGTGGATGAAATGCATGTGAATGCATGCACTCATGCAATAACTACAGTGAAACCTGTCAAAGCCGGCCACTCAAGGGACCTTGAACACGTGGTCTCTGTTACCAGGTGGTCTCCTTACCCAGGGTCATTAGACTGGAAATAGCATCCCTTGGTCCTGGTTTCGGTGGTCTTCCAGGACAGGTGGTCGCCTTATCCGAGTGGTCGCCTTGACAGGTTTTACTGTACATGCATTGACTGTACATGTAGCAGCAAGAGTAGATAAACAAAAGTGTGCAACTCCGGATCTCTCCTGCATAATCTGCAGATACCCCCGCCCATGGCGGAATTTTTTGTTGACGTCACCTTTTTCAGAAGAACGCGCATTTTGCTGCAGAGCAGTGTGAGCGCACGTGCTGGGCACCGACCTTGTAGTGTAAAGCCGGCCAAGAGCACGAGGGAAAACTTTCCGAAACGACTCGCAGCGTGTGCGTCGTCGAAAAGATTACGTCAACGAAAAATTCCGCCGTGGGCCAACCCATCGCGGAGTTGCACACTCTTGTTTATCTACTCTTGGTAGCAGGTATCAACAGTTACTGCACTGTTTATGTGTCATACAGTACTGTCGGTCACCGAAGAACGGGGTGGGGGTCAGCCTGGACCGTTGTTGCTTTCATGTACTACAGTCTATGCACAGTAGAGTCACGGCGTGTATACATTGGTATGCCTGGGCTTGGTGAAACTCTAGGCTGGCCGTTCTTCGGCGCTCGGCAGTACTGCAGTGCTCTGAGTGGGCGCATGCCCGCTAAAGCAGCGCACTTGCCAACTAACAGTTAGGAAGCCAACAACTGGTATGATTGCCATTGCAAACACAATAACTGCAGAACGAATGGAGAGATGAGCATGGGATATGGGCCAGTTACTGGCACTTACATTCAACAAAATCAATGACTAACTTAGAACATGCTTATGCTGGGTACTATGCTGGGTACTGGTACTGGTACTAGTACATTCATGTACATGTACAGACATAAAGGAAATACCATTTTATGCTGGAGAGGTGGCCGTGGTAATGCCTTTACAAACAGTCGTACACTCTCTGCTTGTGCTGTGATAAAGAGTATGAGTGTTAAAGGCACTGATGGAGGCAAGCATGATGAAACTTACTGGTCTTGATTGGATGCACGTATGTGTTTTATGAAAACTCCAAAAGGGACTCAAGAGAAAAAACCCACAGCAACGCATAGCGCGCGCGTGCGCACACACGCACACACAGACACAGACACACACAGACACACACACACACAGACACACACAGACACACACACACGCCAACTGTGATAAGAGCATAGTCACAGGCTACCAACCATCTGCACTCTCTACTTGGTACCATAGCACAGCCGTTGCTAAGTGCGTGGCTTGTGTTTCCGCTTACTGCGGTGCTTACGGTGGTGCTTTGAAGATACCGTCTGCTCATCACCATCCGCTGCTGTCTCTGGCGGCTGGATAGAGGACATCTCTGTCCATACTTCCTCCGCGTTATCATCATCATCACCATCATTATCATCTGATGCGTGCCCTTTACTGGTGTCCGACGAGTGGTCACTGTCAGTGGATGGTGCCCGCCTGCGGTGCTTCTTCTTGTGCTTTTTGCGCTTGTGATGATGACGATGTGTCTACAGCAACAACAGCAGCAGCAACAACAAAAACGTTGGACAATATTACGGCACAAGCAACAGGGTGCATGAACTCTAAAGCAGCTGGAAGTGACTCGACCGAACTGAGTGTCCCCGATCACCCACAAGCCCAGCGCCTATAAGCTCTCTTTCCTAGCTCACAAACAAGGTCAGGTGTAGTACATACAATGCACATGATGCATGTCACAGCAGCACAAGGTCCAGCCTGGGTCACATGCAGGAGAGCGTACCTCTGAGTCTGAGTCGTCTGATGCCTCCGAGTCAGAGGCTCTTGATCGATGGCGGTGCTTGCGCTTGCGCTTTGCATGCTTGTGCTGCAAACAGTATGGAGAGAGAGAGAGAGAGAGAGAGAGAGAGAGAGAGAGAGAGAGAGAGAGAGAGAGAGAGAGAGAGAGAGAGAGAGAGAGAGAGAGAGAGAGGGAGACAGAGAGAGAGAGAGAGAGAGAGAGAGAGAGAGAGAGAGAGAGAGAGAGAGAGAGAGAGAGAGAGAGAGAGAGAGAGAGAGAGAGAGAGAGAGAGGGAGGGAGAGAGATAGATAGAGAGAGAGAGAGATTGGTAGACACAAATGTTTCAAAGAAAGTCCACACAAAGGTACAAACGCCAAGCATACATGTCCCAGCATCTGGTGAGAGTTTCACCAGGAGATACATTGTAGTGCTAGCATAGCCCTACCAGAAGCACTACACACTACACAGCCACATGATGTTTGCAGCTGGTGGTCAATAGTCTGAATAGAACCAATGAACACAATGTGTATACCACATGGAACACATTATAAGTTTATAACTCACTTTGTGCCGATCATCTGGTGATTCTGAATCGTCACTGCTGTCTGCGTCAGAATCAGGGCTATGGGAACGGTGGCGGCGTTTCCTCTTCCGCCGACCGCGACGACCAGACTGTGACAGCAGAAATTAGGGACACGAAAAGAAAAGAAAAGAAGGCCGTCAGATGAAGAAAAGAGCACAAACAGGGATTACGTCTGGCAAAGGGAAAAAAATAGTGTGTGTGCATGCATTGCAAAGGATTAATGTACAAGTAATCATGGGATGTTCTGCAGCAAACACACAGACCGGGCCAGGAAACTAGGACTCTTCACTAATGTAGTATCCAATATCACAAAGAGCATTTTAAAATGATAGAACAACCAGGTAATATGTATATACATGTAACCGATTGGAAAGCTGTCTAAATCGATCAGTCGTGCGAGATTTTTGAAAATCTGCATGTCACGGATCTTCTCGATCTCCAGTGGGCAACTTTCATCGTAAACCATAACTAATCACTTGCTATGGTGCAATATTAAAGGATTCAAAGAATGGTTTCCACGACAATTGGCAGCAAGCCGTCTAAATGCACTGCGATGGCGCACCAGCAATCGACATTCATAACCACTAGAGGTAAGGGTGGTCTCGCACTTGAGCTTGTCTGGGCCACACACACACACACACACACACACACACACACACACACACACACACACACACACACACACACACACACACACACACACACACACACATGCTGGCACCGGGTACTGTAATTTCACAAATTTTCGGTACTTTCGGTGCATCTGTTTCATACCTAAAATCTAAATACACCGAACAAACACTAACACACATAATCCAATAGGGAACTGCTTCCCTGTACCTAAAATTTCTGTCCACCTTACCTGGCCTTTTGCCCTCATACCGAAAATACTGAGCACCGAAAATTTCTGAAATTAGAGTGCTCGCTACCATGCTAGGAATAGTGAATATGAATTCCTCCCTATCTATAGAAAAGAAAAGGGACCAAGGAACTACAAGCTACGCTATAATGTCCACTTACACCACCAGTTACTAAACAATCAGCTCATAGTGGACATTATAGCGTAACTTGTAGTTCCTTGGTCCCTTTTCTTTTCCATAAATTTATCCTTGGCTCTCCATCCTCCCTATCTCTGTACCATTTCAGGGCATCATCCAGCGACATGCCTCACAGAGAGCTGGTTGGGCAGCTAGCCAAGCTGCTGATCAACAGTAAGTACCAGGTGGATGGGGCTGCAATACATTGGGCGCCACCAGCCCGCAGATGGACCCGACGAGGTCGTAGAACCGGTTGAAGGTGTGTCCAGTAGCGAGACCCATCACCCATCATGTAGCATTATTGCCTGCTCTGAAGTATGCCAACCACGCTGCAAATGCACGCAGATTGCTCATCCCAGAATCCAGATGCTGGTGGAGCCCTGATCCTTAATGCCATGGCAGACCTGAGATCCATGAAGGTTACTGATCTTCCGTCAACTTTTGGTTAGTTTACTGCTGTCGTTCCCAGCCATCTCGCCTCCACAGCATGCACCCTTGACGGATGCACATTTTAAAGCTATGAAGTATGCCTTTATTTGAGTATTGTTACCCGAACCAAAGTTACAAATACGGAACAGTAACCCCAAATCAAGCCTTTAGAGTGCCGTGCTTTGACCTCTCCCTGGATTCTGACGTCGACTCGACAGGAAACTGCGAACATTCTGCTGGCAGAATGGCGCATCCACAAGAGGACGACATCAACGAATCGCCAACAAGGAAGAGTTGCTTGAGTTTCTCTTCAAGCAGTGGCAAACGGCTGACCTGATGAAGAAGATACCAAGCCACAGAGAGCTAGTCATCACCTCCGGCAGCTTGTGTATCAGGATCATGTCTGATGCTGCCACTACAGCTACCCTCCCTATCAATGATCTGGCTTGCAATCACGAGGAAGCAGACGCCCGACTCTTTCTTCATGCTCACCACACAGCGTTAATTAACAGGATCACATACTATCACAATCAAGTCACCCGATACTGATGCCAGGCGAAGTTGGCATTCTTCTTCTGCCGTGACTGCTAATCGACCACAAACAACTCGTTCTTTGCCCATTCTGGTCCGAAGTCGACGTGGTACTACATGTTACTTGTGGCATCTTCACAATAGTATTGGTGAGTGATGACTTGCAATGCTCGTTGGCATGTGTGCTCTCACTGCCCAGGTACAACTCTCTCTGTTGTAGAAATCTTTTTCAGCACCTGTAACAGTCTCATGGCACAAGTGTGCCTATTAGAGAGGTTAAGATGCACGTTATTTCCGACGTGGTGCGAAAGTTCAGCTCGCGCGTCGAAAACAACGCGAGTGACCTGCAGCTCACGTCGAAATTTGGAGTTAACGCCAAATTTGACGTGAAATTGCACGTCACATCGGAAACAACGTGCATCTTCCTCTCTATTAATTCAGTGAAGGGATGCACAACTTATTTCATTAAAAAGTTATACCTGTAAATTGTACTGTGTTCAATGAGTGCACAGATTCTGTATAAAGCTACGAATTTATCTAGACTGCCAATGACATCTACAATGTATCATCAACACTTATTGTACATTTCGGTTTGTTCACACTTACTAGAAGATGTGAATGCGTCCGCACAGGTTCTATCAAGCCCACAAAATAATATATCCCAATCTATTTTTCTGCATTGACTGTCAAGTCACAACGTCTTGGAATGTTGATTTTGCACTTCCCATCAACATAGCATGGTCATTCTGCAAAATAGAAAGCTGTTGCGGTGATGGTTAAACCCATAAAAATAGGGGGTTAAACCGGTTTAGCTTTTTCCTGGTCGTTCTATCATTAAAGTTCAGAAAACCAGCTGTGTGAGCGTTCTAAACCAGCATCAGGTGCATGCAAGTTGAGCACAAGAACAAGAAGCAGATTGGTGTTGATACTAACGTCACTGCCGCTGTCGTTGCTGCCGCTGGTGTCACTGTCCGCCTCTTCATTCTCTTCCTCACTATCGGTGTCGACAGAAGACGACGACGAGGAGGCAGACTTGACCGGGAATAAGACAGGTCAGTGTACACCGGACCACATATACACACAACACAAGACCAACAGCAGACAAAAAGAAACGGGAAACTTGTCAACATCTGAATAGAAGAGAAACTGTAAAGGGGTTCGGAAGGCCGGGGAGTACAATTTGTTATATACGAAGTACACTTTGAAGTACAATTGCACGGCTAGCTACACACACACACATGATAGTAGCGGAGATGGAACACACTCTTCAAACGGGGTACGTTTGTAACCTGGGGTTTACCTCCTTGTTGAAGATGGCCCGACCTCGGCACGACTCAACATTACATGTTCTACCAAGCTCGTGTCCGTTTCTATCCTCTGTATAATCATGATTGTGCTTTGTAGCATGCATTCCCGTATTCTACCACATACCCCAGTGGCCTGGGTAGATGCATATGCAGCGCTTCTTTACAGTAGTCTCAGCTACCCTGGCACTTTATCCTGACCCTACTCTCGGCTACTCGAGGCTGTAAACAACACATGCATGTGCATGTACATGTACTCACCCCAGGGGAACTGTGCTTGCGCTTGGAGGACTTCTTTTTGTGTCTCCGCTGCACAGGCAGAGAATAGAGGAAAAGAAGACATGAGTTCCATGAGCAGGTGAAGTGTATGTATGTATGTATGTATGTATGTATGTATGTATATGTGTGTGTGTGTGTGTGTGTGTGTGTGTGTGTGTGTGTGTGTGTGTGTGTGTGTGTGTGTGTGTGCATGCGCGTTTCATGAGCAGATGGCTTACTGAAAACTTGACCATTGCAGCCTACATCAATACAGACATCATTGCATAAAATATCAGCTCTGTTACATTGGCTGTCCAGGATGCTGGAGTAAGATTGTGATACGTTGTCAGCATAGTGCACCATAAGACAAGGCTACAGGAGTTTTACTCACAGCTTTCCTCTTTTCCTTCCGCCGCCTCTTCAGCTCTTTCTCGAATGACGCCAAAGCATCAGCTGTAGAAGAATTGGTCGGACCAGCAGATGTCACTGCTGAGGTGGCCTTCTTCAAAGCCTTCTTGAGGGTACGCTCTGGAAAGTACCACATGGGAGAAATGGGGTTAGCCAACATAGACACTGTAGATTGGATCTGAACTGAGTGTATTTCGAAACGCTCCGCCACAACCAACACTACACCAAAGAAGATAACTACACAGCACCCTTGAGCAATGCAACTGAACATTGAACGGTGTACATGCACCATGAGTGTCTGCAGAGCGGGAGTTGTTTTGACGTGTCAAAAGTTACCGTACTGCCCGACAGCTTTTCCTTGCTTTAGCGCACGCATGTACCTATGACTGAGGCTGCAGTGAGGTACACCGCCTGCTGTTCTTCGTAGTTATTGTGAAGGCTGGTCATGAGGGAGAGGCGGCATGCACAGCTGAAAACAACGGATAGTTCCTACAGTACAGGCTACTAATGCTAGCTAACAAGACAGCGCCGGATGAGAACCTTACTGTCCAGATTGGCAAGACTAGTGCCGGACGAAGCAGGCTTGGCGGACGGTTTCACAGCCTGCACAATGGTCGTGGTGGGCAGCTTGCCCTTGGACATCATTTCAATTACAGGAGCGACTGGCACCGTGGGCTTGGTGGACTTGACTGTCTTGATGATTGTCGTAGCGGGCACCTGCACAGGACACAATATACAGCCAGGCCGGGATGGGCTTTAGCACACAGTCACCGTGCAAGTGCACAAGGCAGCCTCCAATGGCCGTAGTACCCCGCTAACTAACTACGGCCTTACTACCATGCTGACAACACCTTGCATATATTTTATGGACCGGGTACACAATGATGAAGTGTGTACAAAGTGTGTACAAACCGGTAGAACGAAATGGGTGGCTGCACTGTTTCTAAGTAGATCGGCAAAGCACCAAAAAAATACTACGGCAAACGTCTCTTGAAAGCACCCAATTCATCCAGGACCAGAGATTAGGTATGCAATGCAAACTACAAGTAATTGCAATATTCAAATTCAAAAACTTGTTGTTTAGATGTCATTGTGACCGGTTGGGCCAGTAACTCTGAGCTCTGCTGACGAGACCTAACTAAAGGAACAACGTGGAACAGCTAGCTGTCCGGAGACGATGTAATACAAATAAAGATCACTGACCGACCAAGCAGCCCCAGTTGATCTAATTACCTTATCCTTGCCAAGGGTTTTCTCTTTGGTCATGTCGGTAGGAACCTTGCCACCGTCGCCGTGCCTCAGCATGCCCATGGCCTTCTCCAGCACGTCAGCCTTGGCGCGTGCCGCTGCCTTCTGCGACGCCTTGGCTTGAGAGTCAGCCAAGCGCTTACCACGGTCTTTCTCCAGTGACTTGCGGAACCCCTGTGCATCCGCAGCGGAACAAAAGAGCGGCAGAATGTTTATACTCGCACAAGCAATGTCGGCGTTGAGCTGATTACACTATAGGGTGCACTCACACAGTGACCAACACACGTCGCAAAATGCTTTTTAAAAGCGCTTGACCAGGTATTTTGGTGACGCACGCCGTTGCCATGCAACTCGCCCACTACACTGTGATATGCCAGGTTACGTGTCCATGAGCTTACCTCGTTCATCTTCTCCTCCCACTGGGCCAACGTGTTCTTGTCCGACCTGATCTTGTCCATGGCATCGTCCCTGTACCAACAAGCAAATGATAAACACAAAACCCATAGCAGGGTTCTAGCCAAAGGGGGGTAGGGGGCGCAGCGCCCCCCTGTGAAAAAGTGCTGCCCCCCTACTCATTTTCCGATTTTTGTGTTTTTTCACGCCATTCAACGAAAATATAGTCGATAGTCACTACTAGAGGGTTCATAAAGGCACATTTGTGAGGATGTTACATTTTGCATGGCAAGACAATTTTGGACAATGGAAAAAATGGGTCATGGGGTAACTTTTTCCCATGCCCGCCCCCCTACTATATTGACCTGGCTAGAACCCTGCATAGGGCTTCAAAGTGATGATGTCACATGCGCGCGTGCACACACACACACACACACACCATGTATGTACCATGCATATGCCCGTCGCAAGAGAAGCACGCAAATCTGCCAATGCACTGGATGTGCATCCACAGATTTTTTCTTATAGCAACGATAGCGGGCAAGATCTGAATGAGACAGACAGACTGAGACAGACAGACACACACACACATACACACATGCACACACACACACACATGACAACCCATGCCATCGGAAGTTCTGGGTACAAACAAATGTTAGTGTCCCTTTGCATTGGAATTTGCTACATCAAACAGTAGTGAATGCGGTGACAGTGGAAAGCTAGAAGACCGCTAATTCAATTCTTAGTCCAAAGTATATCTCATTGAAGTCACAGATCTGGGCAATTTATGAGTTTATGACACATCACCTTGTCAAACGATTTAGTCAAAATTAGCACAGTTGCTCCGATCAATCTGGGACTTTCACCACTGGAATCAGTAAATCTTCACTGCAAGTTGTGACTTTTTCACGTTTGGGTGTACTGCCTGCTGAATTGGAGGGACACAAATGGAACTCGCTGGGTCTGGCAATCTCCTGCTGGGATTCACGTATGGGAGTCCACGCCAATATTTAAAACATTGGCAACCAGCACATGCTTGAACTCACAATGAGATTCTAGGCCGCTTGAAGTAATCCTCCGTTGAGGTTTTTGTGGACGGCGCTGGCACCTTGGAGCGAGCTGCAGCCAGGGGATTAATAAATCCCTGCACAATGGCATAATGATCAGAAAATAGAGATTATCAGGGACAGAAAAACTACAAATCTCAAGCCATTCAGGATCATCATCATCAATAGTGAATCCGAAACTCATCAACCAGTTTTCGGGCAGTCATACACTACTGTAAAACCGGAATACTCTTATTTCAGAAATTTTCGGTGCTCAATATTTTCGGTATGAGGGCAACAGGCTAGGTTAGGTGAACAGAAATTTTCGGTACAGAGAAGCAGTTCCCTATTGGATTATGTGTGTTAGTGTTTGTTGGGTGTATTGAAATTTTAGGTATGAAACAGACGCACCGAAAGTACCGAAAATAAAAGTACACCGAAAATTTGTGAAATTACAGTATTTCGACGGAAATTTATTTTCGGTAACCTCGGTACATTTATACTTTTATAGTAAAGAAGAAAGGACTCCATCCGAGTCCAACCTCGGTACAAGTAATTTTCACCTAAAATAAAACGCGACCTTAATAAACTCGACCATGCTATGCCACATAGCGTGCAAAACGCATTTCGGGATCTGGAAAACTGATTTACCGAAATTTTCGCGCTACAGAACCGTTGATTTTGGGGAAATACCGAAAATAATACACCACCGAAAATTCCCGGTTTTACAGTATTCCGTCAGCAATCAGCTCACAGCAATACATGGCGTGTTGCTGTCGCCGGCACCAGTGTGCTAATACTCAACGCACTGCATCACTCAGTCATGGGAATAGCACACGAGGGACACCCTGGCCAAGAAGCATCCCAAGGCACTTCCCGGGAAAATGCCTGGTGACCAGGGCTCACCAAGGCCCTAATCCTGAACGTTGGCCGTTGCTCCGAGTGTTCATATTCAATTGTTTCTTCTTTTCCTTCTCTTCTTCGGATTCGCTTTTCTTCTCATTGAAGGGGGTGGGGTGTAGTGATGTACACATGCATGCCTATACCCATGCGTGTAGCCTGCAATGGCTATAGCGCTATCTGAATGTACTTGGTAGTAGTGTGTTGCTCAGCTGTCGAGTAGTGGTGTCGTCTACAATTTCAATACAACGAGAATAGCCAACACGAACAGCAGTTTTACTGTTTCGTCAGTAAACTATCTTGTACAGTAGAGTGTAGCAGACAAGGTTGGATTTACAGACATACATTGCCGAGTACAGCATGCTTAGTCGTTACAATCTTTACTTACAACTCGACTATCGCGTTTCCCCATCCTAGCAGTGCAGGTTTGTCATGGAACGCCACGTGTGAATCATTGCATTGCGGAACACTGGGCTCATAAGCCGTGGTGGCCACCACGTAAAGCAATAACAAGCGAACGCAATGCCTCAGCCAAAGCTAAAGGCGAATGAAAGGTATCTCTCCCAGGATCCACAGTGACAGTCTACACAACACACAACAAACGATGATTCTTTTCATAATAATTTTGACACAAAGCGAAAAAGGGGAAAATGCATTCGTACGATCGTTGCCAGTTCATGACTCGTAATACAGTGTAATGGTGAACGAAGCGGGCGGAAGTGAGGAGCGCCTTGCATGATTGGTTGTTCAAATCTCACTGATATACTCACTGCATGGACTGGTTCAAATCAAAGAATCAAATCGTTCAAGCAATTTTGAGATTGAGAAAGACGTCGGTACAGTTGTTTGCACTTACGTCTACGTTTGGCTTTTGTCTTTGGTTACCCAAGTCTCCTCTACATATCTAATGTGATCGATACAGTGACGACCGGTTTCTTTTGTTCTCATTGGAAACGGTTCGCCGGTTGCCAGTCATTTATCTTTTGCAAGTACAAATTTTGGAAATTGTTTTGCGTATTGCAAAGTCAATGTAGCAATCCATAGAGATTCAGCAACAGTGGGATTCTCATCCTCTCGGCAGTCTCGCTTGTCTAGAATGCAGAAGTGCGCATTATGACGATGATCAGCTGGTTTTGTCAAGAGTTCATGTACAAATAGCTGGACATAACTCTAATCAAGAAGGCGATGAGTATTATTCGTGGTATTCGTCGCAAAGGACTGTTCAAGTACATCTTTGGGCTGCCGCAGGGCCCAGTATGGATTATTTGTGATCCTCTCGGCTTATTCTTTGCCGGTGTGACGCATTTCCTCATCGGCTATGGCGTATTCGCTGTTATGACAATCACTATTCTGCCAAACCCCACTCTAGTAAGATGGATAGAGTTTGCAGTATTTGTAGTGTTTGCGTACCTGGCAGTTACCTCCCATCTCAAAGCAATGCTGACAAACCCGGTAAGTATGGCACGTGCGTCACATGACTACTCTCTTTTCACACCAGTGTGGTAACCATAGTGATAGTCGTGAATTTCTATCGCACAAATGGCGCCTGAATGTAAAGTGACCAGGGCAGGGGTTAGGATCAGGGAGTAATACAATACCGGCATTGTACTACTGTAAATATGCAAATTTTCGGCAGCTATTTAATTTCGGCTATATTCGGCACCGACACAAAACGCCTAAATTAAAACGCCGATGAAATTTTTCACAGCATCTGCCGCACTATAGTCTATACCATGCCCTCTACCCCACGCCGAAAATAAATCGCCACCGAAATGTCAGAAATCGTGAAGTGCCGAAATTTTGCAGCGCCGAAATTTTGTATATTTACAGTACTCCCTGGTTAGGATTCTGAAAGTCTTAGGTGGTTTCAAGCCGGTAAATCACAGTACCGCTGGGGATATAATTATGATGCCCGTGTTGTGCAGAGTGCGTGCGCATGCTGCACTGCACACGAGTCCTTTCAAAGTTTGGGGAGGTTTGTACATTCCAATGCTGACTTGGCTTAGAAGTACAGTGTAGAAGTCCGTACAGAACGCCCATGCACGTTCTCACGTCTGTTTTGGACACACATGCACTGTGCTGCTACCAGGCTGAACTACCCCCTCTCATTGGGGGGGGGGGGGGGGCTCGGCATGGTATGCAAGCAATGAAATTCGAACGGAATACTTTTACTAACCCAAAGTGTGCAACTCCTCACACGCACTAACACGCGAAGCACAGAAGCCACTGGAAATTTCCACGATGCCTTTCGTACCATTGCTCTTCAAAATCGTTGCCATGGTGATATGAGCAGCAGCAGCAAACACATGCGACACATCCCTATCTAACTTTTGGGCAGTCAGAGCAGTGACAAAACTGGCACCCAAAAGAGCTCGAGTGGCGCCAGCTACATAGTGAAACCATCAAAACAGAGCATATTGTCAAACAACTGTGGGGACTACGGTAGTCTACAATGTCAAAACATCCACTCCCATTTCACTATCCAAGTGCGTGCGCGCAACGAATCTCACCTGGCTGTCTTGGAGGCGGTGTATGTTGCCAAGCTAAAGCCTGAACTTTGTGTACAGAATAAGTATGTGTGAAAGGTGTCACTGTTTTGACATTGCAGTATAGTAGTCTCTTGTTTGACAGTATGCTCTGTATTGATTGTTCCACTAACTTATGAAAACAAATTGTTTCACTATGTGGTAGATGCTACTGACGCTCTGGTAGGTGCTATTCTTTGTCACTGCTCTGGTAGGTGCTATTCTTGTCACTGCTCTGGTAGGTGCTATTCTTGTCACTGCTCTGACCCCTAGATAGCTAGATATAAGGACTTGTTTGCTGCTGCTTGTATCATCATGGCAACGACGTTGAAGAGTAATGGTGCGAAAGGCCTTGTCGACATTTCCGGTGGCTTCTGTGCTTCATGTGTTAGTTCGTTTCCTCCAGGAAAAAATCTACTCATTAACCAGTCTAGTTGTGACGGTGCAGCACTTTCCTCCATCTCCACTTTCTCCACCAACTACTCTTCTTTCTTCCCTGTACTGTTGATTACAATCGTGACTTTATGTGTGTAACAAGAGTGTAAAGCTTCCTCTTGATTCGGACGTCAAATGCGTTGATCCTTGCGCTACCTTTGCATGTGTGTGTGTGTGTGTGTGTGTGTGTGTGTGTGTGCGTGTGTGTATGCGTGTGTGTATGCATGTGCAATACACAGGGCACTGTACCGCTCGGAGAAGACGATGACGTCCTGAGGGAGTACTGTGAAATGTACGAAACAGACGACGAGGTGGCGGATGGCGAGGAGAATCGACGCTACTGCCAGCGCTGCGAGGCGCCTAAGCCAAACCGGGCACACCACTGTCGGTAGGATATGTGTGCATTCAGATACTCACTCATGCGTGCCATAGTTGTATTGTCTTTCCATGTGTAAGCTGCACGTGTATGTATGAAAAATCGGCTAGAAAATTTCCTTACAGCATATACAAATATGTGTGCCAGTACGATCAATATTCAACTTGCATGACTGTTTTGTGTACGGGGGGGGGGGGGGGGTTGTGTACGGGGGGGGGGGGGGGGGGGCGCATGGCTTATACATGTACACCAGTGCAACTGATTCCCAGAAACATGGCACTTGCTTCTCTAGGGAGACGTATCTCCTACCAGTAAGTACTCATTGCAAATTTTAAGGGGAGCCATAAATTCTACTTGAACTTCTTGAAGTAGCTGGCAGTGCTTGTACAGTCGTCCCTCTCTAATCCGGCACCTTTTGCTACGGCGTTTTCTGCTGGATTAACGAGGGTTCTGGATTAAGAAATCCTGCCCTCTGACCCGGCCCTACCCAATTGCATGCATGTATCATATGTACGTCAAAACGCAGGGTTCTTCCGTGTCGACCCAAGTATTTGGTGCACGACTTTATATTCTCAATTGTTCTCCGGGAATATACACAGTGATAAAGTGATAAAGTAAAACAGAGAACATGTTCACATGTACTCTTGCACACACACGCACACACACACACACCTGAACATTGGCAGGACACTACTCCTTGCTAAAATAAGAAAGTATGGTTGACTGCCGTTGTCTCCTGGACAAGCCTAGCCTGGCCTGGCAAGGAGTGCACCTGTACGGCACGCGATTTACGACTGCCGGATTATGAAATCAAACTACGTGCAGTTTGAGCGATTCGTTTAAAAAAGTCACTGCCGGAGGCGGAATTCAAGTGCCGGATTAAGATGTAGGAATTGAACGATAAAAATCGGTTTCGTCAGAAAGTGCGCCGGTTGGCAAGGGTTCCGGATAAACAAGTGCCGGATTAGAGAGGGACGACTGTACTAGTTGCAGACACATGCACATGGATTTCTGTAAGCAATTTGATGCACTTCAATGCGCTTCATATCGCTCCACAGCTGGGATTGGAGAGCAGCTACGAGTAGATGGTCGTGAACTCAGAAATAGGAGCCTGTTCTCCAAGGTCGCCGAGTGCACAAGCAGCTACAACTCCACCATTT
Organism: Sycon ciliatum; assembly: GCF_964019385.1. Classification (NCBI taxonomy): domain Eukaryota; kingdom Metazoa; phylum Porifera; class Calcarea; order Leucosolenida; family Sycettidae; genus Sycon; species Sycon ciliatum. Next base: position 69,740,056 of record NC_088643.1, read on the forward strand.
TACCCATCTCGGAGCTATCAGTCAAACTCCTGCAAAATGTCTCTACTACTGTGAAGCGGACACTGTCTGCTACACGTTGAAGCCATTACGCCCTGCACCAGTGCAATGCCTTGATTCATGCGATTGTATTTCATTGAACAACACTGTACAGTAAAGCCTGTAACTAAAGACCACCGTGACTAGCGACCAGCCTCGTACTACAGACCACTTTGCCAGGCTTGGGTCGTCTCACATTCAAAATGCACTGTGACTAGCGACCCTGCTGAACGCGACCAGCGACCGCCTATTCTTGTCCCGATTTTCTTGTCCCAATGTCGATTTTTGACCCGTAACTAGCAACCGCGATGCAGGAAATCAAAGGTTGTTCGAAGCTTCTTCTTCGAAGTTTTGATGATTTCCCATGGTCCTGAATGGACTCTTCCGATACTACAGCTGAACAAATGAACTTGAACGCAGGCTCATTTTGACTGTGGGCTGCACTGCACCTGTCATAGCTTCAAGTGCTGTCATGAGCAAACACGATAGGAAACGTCTTGCAGAGCGCATCGAACCTGCTCTATGGTGGATGTTACTTCTCAAAGGAGAAATGGCATTGCGCAAGTGGTGGGGAATTGTATTAGCTGCATTTTGACATACGTATCAGAGATGGGATCCATATAGGGTCGCGCTATGCAAACCTCTAACTAAAGACTACCTGCCACTATTAATACAGAAGAAGTGTTATTTTGCGTTTTTCGTACTTTCAAGTGGCCATAAGTACAACAAAATGCATAAGTATCCCCCATAGGAATATCATTTCTGCAGTCCATGCATGCTAGAGAACAACTTAGAACAGAGAAAACAGCACTTCTTCTGTAAAAGTTTTTTCATGGCCAAAGTGGTTCGAGCTACCTTAAAAGGCCGTTTTTTCTGGCCCCAAGGCCGGGAAAGGGTGGGAAGGGCCGGGAAGGGCCGGGAAGGGGTGGTCGTTGGTTACAGGTTTTACTGTAGTTGTCTTTTAACAGTATGTGCCACAATGTACTGACACTGCTTACCGTGGGTTGCGTTATGGCACGTGTGTGTTTGTGTGTGTGTGTGTGTGTGTGTGTGTGTGTGTGTGTGTGTGTGTGTGTGTGTGTGTGTGTGTGTGTGTGTGTGTGTGTGTATGTGCTTCTCTCCTGTCCCCTGTATATGGATGTGACAATACAGGACTTGTAGGCGCTGTATCCGGTAAGTAGTTTGTGCACTGTTTTTGCATGGCTTGCTGGATACTGAACAATTGCACTGGATCATGGAAGACTGTCATGCAAGGAAAAAAAAGCTGTAATGGGAGTCACATGGGGTGTTTCTGGTGGGCCCTGAGTCCTGTATACCTATCATGGCATGAAGCCATGGAGTGTGATTTTGTCTGACTTGGGAAGTACCCGCCACGTACCCAGCCGATAAGCTATCATTTGGGCTGGAATGTCATCAGTTGGTTTTGAACTCGGGCTTGCTGTGATTGCCATCTGTGTAGATCTGTGTAGAACAGTGCAGCTTGTGCCTTTCAGTCTGTGCTTCAGTCTTGCTTGATGATCAGTTAGGTAAACAAATCCCGGGTCTACTACTCTCTTGTCCATGGCTGGATATCAGTGGCAAGGCTGCAGCCTTGCCTACTGTTGCCCTGATCTTTCTGGCCCCAACTATGAAATAATTATGGTGGTGGTGTGTGTGTGTGGGGGGGGGGGGGGGCAGCATACTAGTAGTGTGTAGATGTACATGGCATTGTGTGTTCATGGTGTGGTCTGTGTTGTGAACATTGTGTGTGTGTGGTATCGTGTGTGTTCTGTGTTCTCTTTTCTGTGTTCTGGACATTGTGTGCATGCTTGCAGGAAAGCAGATCACCATTGTATATGGTAAGCCCCTGCCTCGCTGGTGTCATTGTGTTCTAATGACCTGCCTCACTGGTATCATTGTGTTCTAAACTTCTAATGGCCTGCCTCACTGGTATCATTGTGCACGCATGCTGATATCGAGTCCAGCGGCTCTGTCAAGGTTCAGTACCGTCTCCATGAGGACATGCTGTCCTCTACCTTGGTTGACAGATGAGCTGACAAACAGGACGAGAGATCCGGTTGCCTAGGTAGAAGTGCAGTAGTGGAAAGGGAAAGTCCCCCGCTGCGATTCAGTGCAGGTGCAGACTTGCTGGCAAGGGAAAGTCCCCCGCTGCGATTCTGTGCAGGTGCAGACTTGCTGGCAAGGGAAAGTCCCCGCTGCGATTCTGTGCAGGTGCAGACTTGCTGGCAAGGGAAAGTCCCCGCTGCGATTCTGTGCAGGTGCAGACTTGCTTGCTCTATTCTTATTAATTTTTCCATGATAGCATAATTCCCGAGAATACCCCATTACACGTCTCCAATTTCCAGGAATACCCATACACGTCTTTACTGTGCTCAAAGTGTGTCTGCATGTGTGTCAGACACAGACGTGTGGGTCTACTTGGTGCTGTAATGTGGGATGTCCATCACCAACAGGCCACTGACACTGCATGTGTATGTGCTTTTTCATCTCGATACAGGGTAAACAACTGTGTTGGCGAGAACAACATGAAATTCTTTGTCTTGTTCAACGTGAGTATGAACAGAGCATTGTGCACGGCAGCTCGTAACAAAAAATAGTCACTCAAGCATGCAACACCACAGGACATGTACTGTCGAGCGCCAAAGAACGGAGCGTCGAAGAACGGCCGGGCTAGAATTTTACTACGCGCAGCATTCCAATGTATACGCGGTGACTCAACTGTGCATAGACTGTAGTACACACATAAGAACGGTCTAGGCTAGGAGGCTGACCCCCCCCCCCCCACCAGTTTTTCGGCGACCGACAGTGTTACATGGGCCATTGTCTTTGCACCCTATCACCCTATGGAACGCAAAGCTGCTGTGGAAGAGTGGATCCGGAATTTTGTTTTCTATGTTCATTTATTTGTCCTGCTCGGCCTTGGAGTGGTCAATTTCAAATCCTCTCATTCACCCGTGTGTACCTGTTTGTAGGAATGCAGGCATTGATGATTTCAACATTGATTTGTGGTGTTTTTGTTGATACCTGTACTAGACTACTAGTTGATAATAATTATTATGAATTTATGATCATGGTGATTTGGCATTCTTTTTGTGGTTCTGTGTTTGCTGGTGCAGTTCTATATATTTGTCATTTCCGTCCTGGCCCTGGTGTACGTTGTGTGGCATATAATAGACTGTGCAAAGACAGACTGGGGTGAAAGTAAGTGCATAATAATTACACTCCAGTAGTTGTGTATTAGGACTGTAGAGCTGGCAGGAGGAAATGCTAAATGACAATGTATTGCAGAACCATGATTGAGTTATCAAGTTCAAGAACTTTTTTTAGTGTGAAACCTGGTCAAGAGACCGCCTGATTTCAGCAGCTACTGGGTTTTAAGACCCCTAGTTTGGTGCAAGATGTGTTGAATGTGTAAGGGTCAACTTGGTTTCAGAGACCGCCTGTGTTCAAAGACCACGGTAAGCATGTTGCATGAATGTTCACTGAGGCCGCTTGTCACCCGTATATTCCCCTTTTTTTGGAAGCTGTTTGTATGATGGCCAGTCGGTCTATATGCTGTGCGCAACACATTGACAACTAGACTTGGTGCTGAACTCTGTGTGTGTTTGTGTGTGTGTGTGTGTGTGTGTGTGTGTGTGTCTCTCTCTCTCTCTCTCTCTCTCTCTCTCTCTCTCTCTCTCTCTCTCTCTCTCGCTCTCTCGCTCTCTCTCTCTCTCTCTCTCTCTCTCTCTCTCTCTCTCTCTCTCTCTCTCCCTCTCTCTCTCTCTCTCTCTCTCTCTTTCTCTCTTTCTCTCTTTGTGTTCTCTGTATGCTGGCAGATTGTAGGTATTTCTCGGAAGTTGGAACATTCCTGATCATGCTGTTCCTGTTCATGGAGGCTGTTCTTTTCTCAATGTTCTGCTGCACAATGGGACTAAGCATCATTAGTGCCATACAGTGGGATGAGACCGCCATTGATCGCTACAAGAAGCGAATGGCTGGCGGTGATGCGACGAGCATCAGGAAAACAGAAAAGAAGTGAGTTGTGTCAGTTGAAAAACAAATACCGTATTTTCCCCATTAAACGCACACGTCTCCAATACTAGTACGTCTCCAATTGTAGTACATATTGAGTGTAGATTAGAAATATAAAAGGACACATCTCTAATAATAGGACATGCCGGAATGATGTGATGGGCATTACGGGGGTACAGGGTACCAGGATCCACCTTACTTTGTTTTTCTTACCCGCTTACCATCTTTGTGTGTTTCTACCCTGACTTATTACCAAGACTGGATGTATTTTCAGCCTTGCAGTACCATTATCACGAGTTGTTTGTCACCCAACCCAGGCAATCAATCTTTCCAGAAACAAGAAAAGTACACGCCTCCAATACTAGTACAGTCTCCTGTAGTAGTACAGGTCTGACCACCTTTGAAAAAAAATGAAGTACTGTACATTTATTGGGGAAAATACGGTAGTAGATCTACACTGAAGCAATAGCTGTTATTTTAATTTTATGCCAGTATAGTTATTCTGATTGTGAGACAGTGCACAGATGTGCATTTGGTGCTACAGTCTGGTCAGCAACTTGACCTGATTTTATTTATTTATTTTTTTGAATGGGGATTGGACACCAATACTCCTTATATATGTGTACCATATTTGTGAACTTGACCTGATCTGGACCATCTTTAGAACTAGTATGTCTGGAATTGGTTAGTCATGGAGCCTGGGAGGGCATTGTCAAAATTAATGATCGACTTTGTTTTTGGAGTTGTGTATAAACATTGCTATTGTTTCTACTTGCATTCATCCATCAGCTGAGGGAGTTGACTTATTGCATTCATGTACGCGATTGTGTGCTGTGGCCTTCTCCCTGTGCAGGATGACAAACTTTGAGGCAGTGTTTGGCAGGCCGAGGTCTTTAGCATGGCTATCCCCGTTGACTGTATCTCGAGTGGGTTTGTATTTGCAGCGCAAAGCAACCCTACATACTGTGTAGCCGCTATATAGACAGACAGTTGACTTACTGTACTTTTTTTTAATTCTTTAGAGAAATACCTCTGTATTTTCTAGCATCCTCTTTTTTTACTCTTTCTTTTAAGTTTTTATGACTCTATGCAGCGAGACAATTTGACCTTTGTGTGGGTAGTGTTCTACTTCCGAAGAAAATATTCCTATTTCCATGATGTAATGGCAAACGATCGGATCGAAAAAGAGCAGTATTTATTTGGACGGTGGTATGACAACAGCATACTTAGTACTACAACAGTAGTAGACATTGGCTGAAGTAGACAATGCATGTGTTTAGGTGGGCCCGGTGTAACATTATTTTATGGCGCAATTGTGTCAGAGCCTGGACTCTCTGAGCCTCTCCAGCAGCGCTGAAGGCCTTGTTTATCATGTTTTGCTGTACACAGATTGCTGTTCCATGAAAAGGAATAGGATTAAGATTTGACGTTTGCTGGGTGCACACGTGGGTGGTTTGAGTATCAAAGTACAGTATGGTGAATTGCATGAGTCGGGTGTGACGTGTGAACATACACATAATGGAGATAAAAAAAATCACAGTGATAAAGTATGGACTCAGCTGGAGAGCCAAGGATAAATTTATAGTAAAGAAAAAATGAGTGATGAAGTATTAGAATAATTATTTGTATTAAAGAAAAGAAAAAAAATGAGTGATGAAGTGTTAAAATATTTGTTCACAGAAATGTCTTCTGCGTCTATTGGAAGTGTGCTGGGATAGGTCTGATAGCAACAGCGTAGCGTGATGAAGGCAAGCATAGCCAGTACTTCAAAGTATGTAATGTAGATAGTTTGCATAGCATGTCGACAAGTGTGCCACTCCGTACAGAACAGCCATGATATGAGGAGAATAGGAGACGAAGGCCGCTGCTCCAGCACTGACGTGGAGAATGTGCACTGACATTGAACACAAGTGGTGTGCGGTTGTAGAGATTGTGTCCCGGACAGCTGAAGCAGCGTAACGACCCTGGGTAGACATGTGTAGCCACTAAGCGCAGTGAATCCGTGATGCTCTTGCTCACACTGGAGGGGGTAACATCATGTTCCAGCAGATCCACTAGATTGTAGATGCACTACGTAGTACTAGCTGTCAGTGCCACTGCTCTGCCTGGCAATTAGACTGCACACACGCACACACACGCACACACACGCACACACATACACACACACATACACACACACGCGCCCTGCCAGAAACAGGTCCTAACACGATGACCTGTGAACACCGTGTCGGCCAATATAGCTGACGACTCAAGCATGGCCAGAATCATCACTTCAGTATGGTAGCTAGTGGGCGCTCTGAACAATTCCATTCAGATTTCCAACAGGGAGCACTGCAACATTGGTCTTCATTTACGTTTCCTGTAGGGATTACACAAGCAGATGAACAGTGGATGCATAACAACCTTTCTAGTTTTATTTTCGTTGTGTATGGTGCATCCAATCCGGTGCTAACAATCAGGGTTTTAGTCCCCTACTCTGATCAAGCCCCCCCCCCCCCCCCCCGTGAAAAGTGGCGCCCTACCCATTATTTTGTTGATTTTTTTGTGTTTTTCAGGCCATTCAACGAAAAATGCAGTCATAGTCACTAACGGCACACTTGTCTGGGGAAAGCTCCGTACGTACATTTTGCATGGCAAGACATCCCGCATATTTGCTCTCGCCGGTTCCGACTAGTCTCGCATCTGGAGCGCCATCAGGTGGCGTTCTCCTTCTCTCTCTCTCTGCTGTCCCTCCGGGGCCCACATGACCCTAGTGGTAGTGGCTCTACAGGATGGGACAGATGTGTGTGTGTGTGTGAGTGTGTACGTGTGTGTGTGTATGTGTGTGTATAAGCGTGCCACTGTGTATAGGCACATGCACGCGCAAACACACGTGCACACACCCTGTGTGTGTGTGTGTGTGTGTGTGTGTGTGTGTGTGTGTGTGTGTGTGTGTGTGTGTGTGTGTGTGTGTATTTCACAGACTTACTTAGCAGGTGGTTTCTGTGCTTGTGTTGGCGGTGCCCTCTTCTCAGCCACCGGCTCCTTTTTCAGTATCACCACTGGCTCCACCGACGACAAACTAGGCGGCACCAGACTCAGCACGGTGCCCGTTGTTGCTGCTGTTGCTGCATTGAGAGGCATCACAGTGGTGAGACAGTCGTGTTGGCTAGCACCGCTGGCAGCGATGTCCTGGGACGCCACCAAGCTGGGCGAGTGTTTAGCCGGACTGCCGACCATGAGCGAGGGTGGTGGCGGGGTCACTGACAGCAGCGTGGTGCCAGAAAGGTCTGTACTGGGACTGCCAGTGCGCAGCGGTGATGGAAGGAAGAACGTGGTGGACGACGACAGGCCGTAAGGCGAGGGAGTTCCAGTATCGAGCTCGCTCTTCACTATCAGGCCATCAAACGCAGCGGTAGTCCCGGCCGGGCTAGTGGACCTTGCTGCACCGCTTACCACCTACATACACACACACAGGACAGGTACTTAGATAGGTCACTCTACCACCTACTATTATACTGTACATGCACACACACGCATGCACACACCATGTACCATGTACCATGTATAAGCCCGTCGCAAGAGAAGTACGCAAATCTGCAAATGCACTGGATGTGCACCCACAGATTTTCTCTTATAGCAACGATAGCGAACAAGATCTGAATGAGACAGATCAAGACTTGCGCCAGATAACTGTCTAATCCACACAACTGGCGAAGCCATGTGAATCGACCACCAATGTACACCTGGTCTACACCACACGGAGTACATCGGCATAAAACGGCCAAGACAGTTACCTATGCACACCCTACACTTGCTGGGTAACCAGTATAGACAGCACGCTGCTTTGATAGAAGCAGACACTAGATGCACTGGTACCTTGAAGTGAAATTGGAGTTACTTTACCTACCAGCCTCGGCTACTGAGTACTGGGAACCCAGAGCCAACAGACATACCAACAACCTCAGCCATGAAAGCTATTATAGTAACGACACACTGGATTGTGGAGCCGAAACTAGTCCAAACTTCCAAATGCTTTGGCAAGATGGTAGCCTCCCAACAGGTTGACACACACACACACACACACACACACACACACACACACACACACACACACACACACACACACACACACACACACACACACACACACCGCGGGAGCGATGATAGCGAACAGCTATGTTTTAGACATAGCAACTTGTGCTGGGATTACACCATTCAACAGCTTGCAAGGCTGATGAATTGACCGCCACTATTTTTAGCCTGGTATCCACCACACAGCTGTTTGAAGTGACTTTTTCTGGCCAGTGAATCCCTATTTTTCATTTTTCCATTTTTTTCTTTTTTCTTTCTTTTTCTACACACACACCACACCACATACTCCGGCATACACTGGCTGTTGGTAACCACCCAGGAGAATGAAAGAAAAGTCAGGAAGAGTCTGAGAAAGAGAAGAAAGACGTGTGTGACCATAATCGTCGGGAATCGAACCCGCAACCTATCGATTGGAAATCGCTGCACATACCACTGCACCATATGGGACACACACACACACACACACACACACACACACACAGGGCAGATAGTCCACTCTACCACCTGCATACACAGGACACACACAGGGATAGGCAGGCCTCTCTACTTCTACATCTACACCTCTCCATTTTACACAAAAAGGCAGAGAGAGGTTTCAGCTGCACTCTCTGATTTTAACTCCGAAAGTATCATGTACATGTATTAGGAACTACATTAGGAAACCGCGTACTGCTCTTTCTATCTTCAACCTGCGTACTGCTCTTTCTATCTTCAACCTGCGTACTGCTCTTTCTATCTTCAACCTGCGTACTGCTCTTTCTATCTTCAACCTGCGTACTGCTCTTTCTATTTTCAACCTGCGTACTGCTCTTTCTATCTTCAACCTGCGTACTGCTCTTTCTATCTTCAACCTGCGTACTGCTCTTTCTATCTTCAACCTGCGTACTGCTCTTTCTATCTTCAACCTGCGTACTGCTCTTTCTATCTTCAACCTGCGTACTGCTCTTTCTATCTTCAACCTGCGTACTGCTCTTTCTATCTTCGACACTCTACACTTGCAAGCCAGGTACGGAGAAGAAAAGAAATCAGCAGTAGGCAGGTGGCCCTACTATTTTATTTTATTTTTCCTACTATTTTGAAATTCTCTGTGAAGTCCAAACTTGAAAAAGAAAGCAGCATGCTCCTGCAATCAGTTCATACATGGTGCTGTACAACAGTGACATACGAGACGCTGAGAAGCGCCAAACACTGTGGCAGATTGCCGCAACATGTCCCTCTCTTCCTCCTTCCATCTCCCTCGCACCCTAAGTCGCCCACTAACCACTGCTCACCTTCAGCTTAAGCGGCATGCCATCCGTTGCTATCAAATGGCCGGCAAAACAAGATACAAGCAGAACAGACAATACTTAGTCTGAATACTCACAGAAACGACAGGAGAGAAAACAGTGCAATTGAAGAAGTCAATAAACTGTAAGCAACCAACAATCAGCAATCAATTTTCATCACACGGAAAACACAGTTGTTACATTCAGTTTCACACACTGTCGCTCATTCAAGACTAGCCTACGGTGCACATACCATTCGATAACACATAATGTCCTTGGCAGAATGTACGGAATCCAGTTCCGCGGATTCTGAAGCGAATGAAGGCAGAGTTTCTAAATTTCCCCGCCAGAATTTTAAAAGCACCTGATGTACGCTCTCTCGACCCCACGCGTGTCTGCTGTGTGTATGCAACACATTTGCACAGAGAGTTGTATCAAGAGTGCATAACCAAGAGTATGCAACTGTGGTTATGGGTCAGTACGCGGCGCACTGCCTTCATTACGTAACTTGCCATCATCACGCTCTGAAAGCATGCATTCAAACTCACAATTTCTCGTAGGAGCCCATCCGTTTTTGCTCGATTCGTTCCAGTACCTACGCGATCTCTAAATGTTGGTGCGTGAACTCCAGTTCCGTACGAAAGTTCATTTCAAATCAGAGGGAAAGTGCGGTGTTTGATTTTCCGCAGTGCGCGGACTGCAGCTCAATGATGTAATGAAGGCAGCGCGCCGCGCATCTGGCCCATAGAAAATAGATCACAGTTGCATACTCTTGTTTATGGGCTCTTGGTTGTATGCATAGTCTCTTTCCAAATGTATCTCGAGTGGATCATGACTAACATTACACGATGAATTCCACTTGTTTGCACACACGGCCGTATTTCAATTTCGCTCATTCTGGACATTTGAGAATGTTCAAATCCGGAACCAGAATGTGTAACTGACACTACTAATTGAATTTGCTCAATGTATGGTGGATAGGCAGCTGCACACAGGGCTCAATGTATGGTGGATAGGCAGCTGCACACAGGGCTCAATGTTTGGTGGATAGGCAGCTGCACACAGGGCTCAATGTATGGTGGATAGGCAGCTGCACACAGGGCTCAATGTATGGTGGATAGGCAGCTGCACACAGGGCTCAATGTATGGTGGATAGGCAGCTGCACACAGGGCTCAATGTTTGGTGGATAGGCAGCTGCACACAGGGCTCAATGTATGGTGGATAGGCAGCTGCACACAGGGCTCAATGTATGGTGGATAGGCAGCTGCACACAGGGCTCAATGTATGGTGGATAGGCAGCTGCACACAGGGCTCAATGTATGGTGGATAGGCAGCTGCACACAGGGCTCAATGTATGGTGGATAGGCAGCTGCACACAGGGCTCAATGTATGGTGGATAGGCAGCTGCACACAGGGCTCAATGTATGGTGGATAGGCAGCTGCACACAGGGCTCAATGTATGGTGGATAGGCAGCTGCACACAGGGCTCAATGTATGGTGGATAGGCAGCTGCACACAGGGCTCAATGTATGGTGGATAGGCAGCTGCACACAGGGCTCAATGTATGGTGGATAGGCAGCTGCACACAGGGCTCAATGTATGGTGGATAGGCAGCTGCACACAGGGCTCAATGTATGGTGGATAGGCAGCTGCACACAGGGCTCAATGTATGGTGGATAGGCAGCTGCACACAGGGCTCAATGTATGGTGGATAGGCAGCTGCACACAGGGCTCAATGTATGGTGGATAGGCAGCTGCACACAGGGCTCAATGTATGGTGGATAGGCAGCTGCACACAGGGCGAGACAAAGCAGCAGTAGCAACAGCAGCAGGACATGCTGCAGGCACCTTACCTTGCGCTGTCATCGGCAGTAATGCTTTCTGTGGAACCGGCGGACTTGGGCTTGGTTTGCGCTTCACGTTGCCCACGCTTATCACGTTGAGACCCGGTGGTCTGCACAAGCAACAACAGCAGAGAGCGCAGCACAACAGGCAGGCAGGTAAAGTATCCGAGAAGGGGAGGGGGTACATGTAATTTCAAGTTGTCAGTTTGCACCAATACCCAAGCCTGCATGCCTTTTCTGTGAACTCTGGAGTATGGTCCACATTGTACATGTAGCCCACTGTTTACATGCATGGACAGAAAGAACATGACGTGCAGCGGAGAAAGGTTTGAAGCTTGAAAGCATGCAATCAAAAGATACAGTGCACAACTGAAACCCCATACTTTCCCGAGGAAATACAGTATGTGGGATGTCCAATTAGATAGTGTCAAGTGGTTAGTGATATGCAAAAAAATCGAACACATCTTGGTAAGAAGCACAGATGGAGCAGAGTACAATGGACAGATTCAAGCAATGCCCTGGTATTGGTAAACTCAACCCTCAAATTGAATTTCTTTTCCTTCTCTTGCCATGGCTGGCTAACGCCCCCCCCCCCCCCCTTTGCATTGGCTTTTGCCAGTGGACGGTGAAATAAAAAAAATAAAAAATGCATGTGTAAATACAACAGTTGAAAGCCCAAACCACACAGAACTGGTGTGTGATATTCACAAAGCAGCAGCAACTTAGCGGTTGTCGCAAAAGTGATCAGTTGTCCCCGGAACAAACACCGTTCATTTTGTACTCGGACCCTCCCCCCCCCCCCCTCCCCGAAATGAATACAGCTTACTATGCTGAACGATGAAAATCGCATGCATGTCCATTTCTTAATTGTGCATGTACTAATATTATCATGTAAAAAGGGGTGTGAACCCCATTCGGCATTGACATCACTAGATTTTCGTCGTTGAGCAAACTGATTCCAGTTACCGCATGGGAAAGTCGTTTCGTCGCAAAATGCCGCAAGCAAGAGAGATGCCACAGCACACCCTGGCTCTCTTCTGAAGAGCTCCGCAGAGCTCACGTGACGTGGTTGAAGTTTGATCAACACCAGCAGCACGCTCAGACTTGCTCGGATCTAAAAGATGGAAAATCAAATCAACTCATTGCCTCTCTCCGTCTCTACACTCATGAATGATTCATCAGATCTGCTGGGCGCCTACAGTTTGCAGACGTTCCCGAGTCGGCACGTTCGCCTATCCTTCTGTCCAGCAGTTCTCACCTGACCACACTAATAATCAGTGAGACTCGCCACAGCCTTATGCATGTTGGTTGTACCGACACATTATCCTTTTAAAAGAAACCAGTACTGGATTCCTCAAGGCCGACGCTCCATCAAGTCTGTCCTGAAGAAGTGTGTGATCGGTAGACGTTTGCAAGGTGGACCTTATCATCAGCCACAGATTCCCCAGTTACCATCATAGCGAGTAGCTGACGCGTTAACTTTCACCGGACTCGACTATTTCGGGCCGATCTATGTGCGCAACCCAGATAACGAGGTATCCAAGACATGGGTATGCTTATTCACGTATCTAGTGACGAGGGCAGTACACTTGGAGTTACTTCAGTAGTAGAAAGCATGAGTGCAGAGCACTTTATCCTCTGCCTCCGGCGCTTCACTGCAAGACGTGGGGTTCCTCAATTCATTGTCTCTGATAATGCCGCACAATTCAAGCTGACAAAGTCCGCTATCGACAAAGCCTGGTCGCAACTCGTCAATGATGCTGATGTAGTACATCACACTACATTGTACTTCGAAAGGCATCGCGTGGTAGTTAAATTTATTGTGGAATCTGCACCATGGATGGGAGGCGCTTATGAACGCATGGTGGGCGTTGTCAAAGTCAGCGTTGTGCAAGGCCATCGGCAGTCGACGCCTGTTACCAACTCAACTCCTGATGGTGCTCACTGAAGCAGAAGCGGTCGTCGATAGTCGGCCTCTGGTGTAGTAGCGGGTGACTCGAGTGACTGTGGGGTGATCACATCCTCTCACTTCCTATCTCTAAAACCTAGCTTAGGGCCCCCCTGTCCCCTACTCATGATACATTTGATGCTCGGTTTGTTCCCGATTTGCCTTCTGCTGTTCCTTTGCTCCAGACGTGGAAGAGAGGTCAAGCACTACTGGATGCCTTGCTTCTGGAGCCACTGGAGGAAACACTATCACCTTGCATTGCGTGATCGAGCAGATGCCCACAGCAGGAAACGTGGTGAATACTCAATGCAGCCTCAGGTTGGTGACGTGGTAATAATTGCTGAGCAACACATGCCCAGAGCCTCATGGAAACTTGGTTGAGTGGTGGAGGTACACAGCAGCTCAGATCAAGAGATCAGATCAGCCACAGTCAGAGTAACTGGAACAGACCGCCGGATCACAAGACCTGTTACCTTACTCTACTCACTCGAGACCATGCCAGAACCAACAACACCAACTGCAAAGCCTGCAAGACTACAGAATGCACCACCACCAACTTGCTGATGTCACAAACGCTTTTAACAGCCTCAACAGGGAAGTGTGTCTGCGCAATGTCCAACACCTGTGCCCAGCGCTTGCTCCGATCGCCATAAACTGCTACCGTCACCCGGCCAGTCTGTTTGTCGGTGGGGAAACCATCCTATCCAGCGAAGGCACCACTCAGGGCGACCCAATCGCAATGCCCCTCTACGCGATTGCCACGCTTCCACTAATGCAAGCGGTCTCGTGTGACGATGCCACACAAGCGTGGTATGCTGACGACTCTGCGGCTGGTGGGAAGACGACGGGAGTCTGTAAGTGGTGGGACAGTCTGGTGGAGAAAGGGCCTTCATTCGGCTACTTATTGAACGCAGCCAAGTCCATCCTTCTCGTCAAGCCTGAGTACGTGGACGAGGCTAACAGAGTGTTTCAAGGCACTGAAATCCAGATTCGGTCGGATGGTGTCCGCTACCTGGGGTCGCCAATCGGATCCACGGAGTATGTCTCGGCGTACATTGAGCAAGCCGTCCGCTCTTGGTGTGACCAGCTGGTCAAGCTGTCAGATGTGTCCCTGTCCCTGTCCCAGCCACAGGCAGCATATTCTGGCTTTGTGCATGGCTTTAAAGCAAGTGGGCCTTCCTCTGCCGCACAACACCCTGTATGGATACAGCTCTGGGAGACGTAGACCACCTAGTCACCACTAAGTTCATCCCAGCCCTGCTCAGTCGCCCAGTTAGTGATGATGAACGCACGATTCTGGCTCTGCCCTGTCGCCATGGCGGTCTTGGTCTAATTGTCCCTAGTTCACTGGTCTCACAGCCCCAGTCTTCAGTGCGCATTACCTGCTCCCTGGTTCAGAAGATTCTCAGCCAGGGCTCTTTCCTGGGTGATGCGACTGACTCTATCCGAACGCAGAAGCGGATAGCTATCTCTGCAGCCAGGAACGCACTCCGAGCAGATGCCACACTCATCTCAGCCACCCTCGACACCGACCAGCAACGTGTCATCGAGCTTGCCTCCGAGAAGGGTGCATCGAGCTGGCTGACGTGCAGGCCTCTGGCGCGCCATGGCTTCTCCCTCAGCAAGGGTGAATTTCGGGACGGTGTATACCTCCGCTACAACTGGCTGCCAGCCCGCCTGCCATCGGATTGCCCTTGTGGTGCCAAGTTCACCACCTGTCATGCCCTTTCATGCCCCACAGGTGGGTTCCCTTCCATCCGCCACAATGAGGTGCGCGACATCACCGCAAATTTGCTGAAGAAGGTGGCGTACAATGTGGCAGTGGAGCCTCACCTCCAGCCGGTAACCGGAGAGCAATTTCACTTTCGCTCCGCCAATGTTCAGGAACAGGCCCGCCTGGATGTAGCTGCCAGTGGCCTTTGGGTGGCCGGTTTGAGCGCACGTTTATTGATGTCAGGGTGTTTAACCCGTGTGCGTCCTCAAATCGAGCCACTTCACTGGCCTCCACCTACACTCGGCAGGAGAAGGAGAAGCGCAGGGCTCATGAGCAACGTGTGCCTGATATCGAACATGCATCGTTTGTTCCAGCAGTCTTTGCCACAACGGGTGGGATGAGTCGGCATTGCAATGCACTCTACAAGAGGATTGCCTGCCTGCTTGCTGATAAAACCAGCGAGCCTTACAGCACCGTCATGGCATGGGTCCGCTGTAGACTCAGCTTTGCCCTCCTCCGTGCTAGTGTGATGTGCCTCCGTGGATCCCGCACTCTGCACGCCCCTGTTGGCTCCAACTCCCCTGCCTCGCTTGTTGCAGCTGAGGCAGTGATCCCAGGACAGTGAGGACACTAATCATTTACTTTTGTTATTATTATCAGGCTGTTTTCGGTTTGTTATGATTTCTTGGTTTTCCATATTAGACTGTTTTCACTGCCATTTTAGCTCTCTCGACTGTGTTCACAGCCCTTTTTAGCTCGTTTTCTTCTGGTTGAGGTTGCGCTTGTACTTGTGTTTGTTTTGCCCGTACAAGAGGCTTGGTTGTTAAAAAAAACAACAACAAAAAACACCACCAACAGAACCTGCAGCTCCTCAGACTAGCAACTAGTTACTTGCTAGTAACCCACAGCCTGTCGCCAGACCTACGCGCCATGCTGCTGACCGTTGTCGCCAAGGTATCAAGGACATGAAAGATAAGGAACTTGTCTGATTCGTCAGACTAACATTCTAGCATTTTTTCTCGCTCTTTCTGTCTTTGCGCCTTCGCTGACACGCTTCTGAGTGCGTGTTGTTTATTTGATCGTGCGTACAAGCACAACTCATCGCTATTCTCTCTTTTTGTCTTTGTGTCTTCGTTGACACACTTCCGATTGCGATGTACACGGTTCATTGTTCCCTCTCCCTCTTTCTTATTCTCTTGCCTGTGGGAGTGTCGCGAATCTCACGACAGAGATTCCGAAATATCTATTGTACGTATTTTCGTGTATTTTTTACGCATGAGATTTTTCTTGCGTACAGCCGCCATGTTTATTTTCTATGGCAACGAGGTCAGCACACGAGGAAAGAAAACTCGGAGCTCATTTGTCCACGTAGCAAAATTATATTTCCTTCCACTCGCTTCAGAGTTACAAATGTATGCTTCTCTCTCAGATCAGTATTTTATCCAGAGAAGTAATTATACGAACCCAAGTATTTCTACTATCAGTCTTTCAGTCTTTAGGAATGGGTCATCGCCGAAATCGCAACCACTATTTCGTAGTCTTTCAGTCTAATCAATAAATCTCCCAGCCAAGCACAGTGAAACATGTCTAAGACGACCCAGATCAGTATTTTATCCAGAGAAGTAATTATACGAACCCAAGTATTTCTACTATCAGTCTTTCAGTCTTTAGGAATGGGTCATCGCCGAAATCGCAACCACTATTTCGTAGTCTTTCAGTCTAATCAATAAATCTCCCAGCCAAGCACAGTGAAACATGTCTAAGACGACCGCTCAAGGGACCTTCAAAATGTGTTCTCTGTTACCAGGTGATCTCCTTTTCCAGGATCATTTGACTGGAATTAGCATCCCTTGATCCTGGTTTCAGTGGTCTTCTTGGACAGGCGGTCGCCGTGACAGGTTTTACTGTATACCCGTCAGAGTCTAAATATTAAATGATCTTGTCTGTCGGTCTATGTAACGATCACGACGCGACACGTCTTGAGATTTTGGCTCACACCCCTCACCTTCCTCCCACCCCCCCCCCCCCCCACATGAACGATGTTCGTTTCAGTGACGATAAAAACTTTTGCGACGACCCCTTATTGCTTCATTTTTGTTCTTGCCTAGTCACTTACTTGTTTCCATGACTACCCAGGGACCTTCCCGCGCTGTTGCCATTGGCCAGTAATCTGTGCAGGTCCTGTGCGACGCGCTGTCGCCGTACGGTCACGTTCCAAACGCTCTGTATCCAGTAACGCTCCACCGCCAGCGGGTCACTGTCATGGTCTGCTTCATGCCGCTGCTGCAGAACGCCAAGTAGTATTGTCTACAAGGGGGCAGACAGGTCATGCAGTGTGATTAGGGGGGTTGTGCTATGTGCCATGACGAACGGTAAGAAGACAAGCTTACTACCGGGGGTTATAGGGGAGGCATTGGCAGACTGGCTACTGGCAGTACTTGTAGATAATTACGTTTTCAAGCCCAGGCTGTTCTACAATCAACATCTGGTACTCCCAGTTTAGTGGCAATACACAACGGGAAGATGGGTTTCTCCAAACACGCCCGAACGCACGCACACACACACACACACACACACACACACACACACACACACACACACACACACACACTCATGCACACACGCATGCACACACACACGCACGCACGCACACACAAAAGTAACATACTAGGTCAGATTCTCGCAACGCCAAGCGCCGATCAGCAAGTGCCCTCATCTCTCGAGCCAGCGAGCGGATGAAGTGACCCAGCACATCAGCGAGTACACCTAATGGTGACCTACACACACCTGCAAAGAAAAACAACGCCGAAACAAGGAGATGACATTTGAATAATCATGTAACATACATTCGATTATTCGAACGTATAAAAAAAGTATTTTTTTCAACTCTACGGTTTGAAATATCACAAGACCTGGTGCCTAAACCTGCTTACTGAAAGTCTACAAAGTTTCGGCCCGTTCAAATTTCGGCCTCCCAGGGCTAAAACCTATTTCGGCCGCATTAAATTTTCGGCCTGTACTGCTGCTGCGTTGCCTGCATATACGGTCACACTGAACCTTGCAAAACAAAATTTCAGCCGCAACAAATTTTCGGCCAAATTTGACCAGGCTGAAAATAGCCGAAAATAAATATGCGCCGAACATTTGTTGACTTGCAGTAGATATACTTTGAGCTGTGTTCACAACTGGCGCGTGTATGCATGAAACCACGCGTTCGTACGCATTTTTGTTGGCTTTTTGGGGCGTCCTGCACATGGAAACGCACCGAAATGGAAATTTCAATATGCCTTTTTCAGCGCGTATCAGGTGCGTTCCGGCGTACACACCAGTCATTTTGACTGGCGCGGTCAAAAAATGAGTACTCGAAGGTGTCGCACGTTCTAAATACGACTTGGATTGCTGGTTTTTTTGTAAAAGCCTGAACACACGTTTGGGTACGCATGAACCGCCAGCATACCGCGCCTATGCGCCGGTTGTAAACAATGTGTGTATGTGTGTGTGTGTGTGTATGTGTGTGTGTGTGTATGTGTGTGTCTGTGAATGTGTGTGTGTGTGTCTGTGAATGTGTGTGTGTGTGTGTGTGTGTGTGTGTGTGTGTGTGTCTGTGTGTGCGTGTGTGTATGTGCGCGCATGTGTGTGTGTGTGTGTGTGTGTGTGTGTGTGTGTGTGTGTGTGTGTGTGTGTGTGTGTGTGTGTGTGAGAGAGAGAGAGAGAGAGAGAGAGAGAGAGAGAGAGAGAGAGAGAGAGAGAGAGAGAGAGAGAGAGAGAGAGAGAGATGAGATGAGATGAGCATCACCCTCACTATGTTGAGACCATTGAAGCAACATATCCCGAACACCTGCTGCTAAAAAACACATCCCGAACACCTGCTGCTAAGGCCTAAGAATTCACTATGGAGAATTCACTATGGATCACGTTTGCCTCTTTTTACTTGAATCATCTGGGAAATGGGTCCTCTTGATGGTTGTGATAACCATACTTCAGAGTACATTGTACATAACTAGCAAGGCATGTATATCAACATGTTAGGTACAGTAACATCCATAGAAATACACAAGATACAAACTTACTGTCAAAACCAGCATGATCTGCTAGGTGCAGAATCGTTTGCTTGGCGGCAGCCAGTACACGAGCAGTGTCAAACTCCTCCACTGGCTTCCATGTAGACCTTACAGCAATAGGAGAGCGAGAGAGAGAGAGAGAGAGAGAGAGAGAGAGAGAGAGAGAGAGAGAGAGAGAGAGAGAGAGAGAGAGAGAGAGAGAGAGACACACACACACACACACACACACACACACACACACAGGCAGACAGACAGACAGACAGACACAAACACACAAAAATACACACAAGATCATCTTCACCGGTATGTACACCAGACGATACTCGTACCAGTGACACTCACACACCACAAGCTGCACTGGAAGGAGCCAATCTGCTAGTCAGTACAATGTCATGCAATTACACAGCACACTGCAAGTCTGACATACCAGTATGGGTACAGGTACAGGCGGACCTCGCTAATCGCACACAGCCGTTTTCCACAAAAGATATCCGAATAGACGAGGGAACCGGATAATTGAACACATGTATGCATGACATATGCTGTAAATCGGTAACCAACGATTTTCTTCCGGATGGCGAGGGACCCGGATAAAAGAGGACCGGATAAGCGAGGTCTGGCAGTACAGGTACTGTAGCAAGAAGGACCCATGAGTGTGTGTGTGTGATCCCCGGTGGCCTAATTGGTAGGGCACTGTCCCAGAAAGACAGGGGTGCTGGGTTCGAATCCCGCTCGTGGATCCTTCTTTTGCAACAGTACTGCAACAACAAAACGCGTAACCAAGGTACTGGGGTAACTTGCACATACATGCACAACGGTACACTGCCTACATAAGCTTATAACACCACTACTAGCAGTATCAGCAGCAACGAAGCAGCCACATCAAAAGGCCAATGTCAAAAAAGTTGACTGTGCTTAGCAAACATACCAGGACTCCCCTTGGTCACTTGCAGACCTGTTACTGTCATATGTCCAGTGCCGCCGAGGAAGTGATCCGTGGCTGGCAGGAAGCAGTATGTCGCTACTTGTCTCCAGCTAGAACCATGACAAAATTCAATACAACACAAGGAGGGTGAACATAGACATAATATAGACACACAAACAAACACACACCCGTTAAGCTGGCTTTGGAAACCTTGATTTGGGCCAACTTAGGCACAAGAATCTGCCTCTTGTTGTACTCTTGTACTTCCCGATAAGTTTTGCCATGGTGACCTATCCAAATTTCAGTAAAACCTGGATGTCAAACTCCATGTTCTTTGACTTCCAATCTCAATTGTGTGGCAAGGAAGAGTTGCCCGTGCAACACTATGAAACAACTGAGGTTGTATATTATACAACCTCAGTTGTTTCGACTGTATCCACCAACATGATCCGTTCTTACGGATGCGGAAAACTCGATCTAACCGAATCTCGAGCGAACAGTGTCTTCAAGACGCCAAAACGTTGGGGTGCCAATTTTTTTGGGCCAATGCACCGTAAATTACAGTAATGCCTTTTTTACAGCAAATGGTCAACATCATCACATCCTATGACATTACATCCGACATCTTCAGTGGGACATTCCCTAATGTGTGTGCACACACACACACACCATACCATACACACACACACACACACACACACACACACACACACACACACACACACACACACACACACACACACACACACACATATGTATACTGCAAGCGGGAGCAGTGAAGGCCGCAGTGTAGCAGCCATAACTTAATTAAATTTGCACATCAAACGTCACAGCAGCGAGTACTGCCTGGTTCACAGTAACACCATAATGACACACAGCTAGCAGCACTGCATCAGTATCAGCAGCAGCATCAGCATCATCAGCAGCAGCAGCAGCACACGCATCTTTCTACCGTTCCTCTCACCTGCTGCCGCTGGCCATTCAAGTGTGCTACGTGATGACGTAGGTCACACGAATGCAGCAGTAGGCAACGGCCATGTCGATCACGAGGTGACTCCAGCTGCTCTGTACTAGATCTGCAAAACAGTATACAAGCCACCACACTAATCAGTACATGATAATTATCATGGAAGTACAGGTTCCTGCACGAGTACGAGGGCAGTACCGTGGAATCTATACTGCGCCGCGATAGGGCCAAGGGCTGGATGAACAGCGGTACTGACCGAGTATGAGTGACTGGAACGTGTTTCCCATGTGCACCCAAGCCAAGGAGATAATTCACAATTTCCTGATCAACCTCGCTTATGGCTGTGAGTTACATGAACCATTTTCAATGCAAACTACAAGTACAAGCGCTGTCTGTGGGTCGAGAGTGATTTTCACAACCATTTACTAATACATTATTACAATGGTGGAGGTGACTCAACATGTGCTAATGCGGGTGCATATACACTGGTACATGTGCATGTACAGTGCGTATCGGTTATACCGTGGTCGTGTAAAAGAATATACTGCCTACAAGAATGAACTCTCATGTTTTCATAATCATAACATGGATTTACAAGCAATTTTATCGTACAGTAGAATATATCGGTCCTAAGAATGAACGTTGTGTAGCAAAACATACCAGATTAGTACAAAGTATATCGCCTGTAGTAATAACATCCGTCCAATGCAGTTCCGATCTGACTCGCGTTGGGTCGTAGTGCTGCAGGTTCAACTGTTGTGGTCATGTAACTCATGTTGCATAGCCACATGGTAAGCCTATGTGACTATGACCAGCCGCATGCACAGTAACACTACATTGCATGTACGATGATCTTCCTGCCTCTGCGCACATGCACATGATTTGTCACACTTGATTTATCGTGTGTAAGAAATATCGGAAATAAGAATAGAAAGTCGTTTTTCAAACACCCACGCTATAACCGATACCTACTGTACTTTCAGACCACAAATGACCTAATCAAGCTTGCCAGTGAACTAGTAGACTTGGTAGACTTGGTTCAGCTCTCAGGCTACTGCCCGACGTCAAGTGACAACAGGCAGTGGAATCCGTTCCATCGACATTGAGCAGGCAGGGTCGTGCTTTCCAGCCCGCTCAGTTTGATCTGTCATTCGTCGACTCCAAGGTGACAATCACGTGACATACGAGAAGCATGCACACGATTGGCTGAGGCTCAAGTAACTATTGTGAACCCGTGTCCAAACGCAGTGTGATTGACCTAATTATAGTGGCTGACCGAGTGACTGGGCTACTCATGAGCCATTTTTATTTGAGAAAGGAATCAATCCCGATGAAATTTGGGATGAGAACTGAATCAGAGAATAGGCAGCATGGCCACAATCAGGGAGTATGATCGTAGTATACTGCATTGTACTACTCCGGTAAGAGCCTGAGGAGTGAGGGATGTTATATTCCATCTCACAAGTGGATGAAACCATTCGCAAACAGGAATGGTGTAGATGTTTGCCATGTGCATGCAGTGATGTGCTGTTATGGAATCAAAGTTGCCTTCTGCCTGTTTCCTTCCACGAACGGAATACGGTACTGAAGGCGAAGGCAACATGCCGCATGCGTGTGTGGATGTGTGTGCGCGCACATGGACACGTACGTGTGTTGTGCTCTAGATGGTACCGTGAGCCTGTGACTCAACCCAATATGCTTCAAATTCACATCTTTTTTGACCAGTTTGAAGGTTTGTTTGCAAACCTGTCCATGTACTCTACAGTTTATCTCTTTGTCATTCCAGAAAACAATTTTTAAATGATTAATTCCATTTCAATTCCTTTTTTTGAAATAGATCCACGGAGCTGCTCTAACGATTCTGAAGAATGAATTGATCTCTTCTAGATAAACGCCATTTTTGAAAGGGACATCAGTCATCAAGCACACCCCAGACCCACGCAAATTCATGCTCAAGTTCAAGTTCAATTAGTCGACTGACCTGTCGATCAAGTCACCTTGCCCATCAGATTCCGTTTTCACTTCCACTCGAGGATGCATCTCGAACTACTCCCACTTCTTGCTCCTTCTCTAACCTACTTGTGATAGCAAGAGTCCATAAGTCTAGTAGTAGTAGTCAATACAATGCATCATGTAGTTGTAACACTATCCATGCACTAAAGTTTAAGTAATGGGTAGTTACTGGTTACGATTTTCGAACATTCATTAGTACAACAGTATGCAGTGCTCACTGCACTTTCTGTCTTTCAAACACAGCCGTCGCCATCACATCAGGGGAAGTCCCAAGCATGCACGCGACATAAGCACGATCCTGCATTCATCAAGTGCAGTAGCTGCAATGGTGTTGTTGACACTGGTTGAATGAAGACATGGCCGCAACTTGCGCAAGACCCAACCGGATTATGGTTTTAGCAGGGAGTCGGATGGTATTTTACGACTCCCTGGGTTTTAGTTAGGAGCACTGTGCGTCCTCGGGCCTCGCCTTGTAAGTAAAAATGTAACATGCTGTCGAAATTGAAAATACGTCTAGCACTACTTTTACTAGACTCCGTATTCAAAAGTTTATTACATGTACAAAATTTACAGTATCACAGTCACCAAGAGTTCATGAACTCTTGCAGTCACTGATCTAGCCGGTGTGTAAGTCCAGCAGCTTGTACTTGTATTG
Source organism: Sycon ciliatum (assembly GCF_964019385.1). Lineage (NCBI taxonomy): Eukaryota > Metazoa > Porifera > Calcarea > Leucosolenida > Sycettidae > Sycon > Sycon ciliatum. Next base: position 69,763,573 of record NC_088643.1, read on the forward strand.
AGATGCAATGCCTAGAGATCTGATATACAACTGTGACCATGGTGACACTGGCACTGGGTGCAGGACAGCTACGGTGTCACCACTCGACTCAGCGTCACAATAGGGTAGGGGTGATGAGCCTGCCGCCGGTGACGCAGTGCCAAACATTGCCATTGCGGGCTCAAGTGGAGGAACTAAGGTTGGAAATTCAAGCACAGCCCCACCATGATTGTATATATACAGCAGCTGCAGCGACAGCACCACACCGAGGCTGCCAGAGTGCATACAAACTGTCCTCAGCACCATGGCATAGACAATAAAGACAAACCAAGCTCAAAAGACACCAAATTCACAATGCCAGCGGCAATATGGTATAAACCAGTAAAATGATCACCCCATGTTACAGCTACAGCAGCAAAATATATGAAGATTATTAGATGGCGCAGGCCATGAGATGTGGGTTAAAATTAACCGATTAATTTTTGCACATCTTTGGGCTAAAATGTTTTGAACAACTGTCTGATCACCAGGTCACATACACACACACACACACACACACACACACACACACACACACACACACACACACCACACACACACCGTGACACACACACACACACCACACACACACCGTGACACACACACACACACACAGATGTGGAAGTGAGCAACGCCGACACAACACTCCCAGTGTGTGTGCATGTCAGCTCTGGTACTTCAACACTGAGGAACACCTGACAAAGGTTCACAGCCGCGACACGAGGCAGGAAAGCTGTTCATAAGGCTAAACTACAACAGGGCACCAATCAAATGAAAAAATACAGTTAAGAAAACGGTTTTCACATTTCAATGCACTAGTAAATTTGTTTGGTGATGAGAGCTAGACGGATGCACTGCCAAGTTAGGGCCTGCAGCTTATCCGTGGTGCAGTGTTAGCCGGAAGACATCATTGGCGATAAACAGAGACCCGTCAACCTCAGCCAAGTGAAACGTCTGCGTAAAACCTAGGACTTGGTCACTGTCGGCCTGCATGCACCAAAAGACGAAAAGAACAGACACACAGAGAGACATGCAGCAGTGCGGGTGTGAGTCTGTGATCGAGAAGATGTTGGCTCACACCCCTTGGTACGGTATGGGACATGTACGGGATAGCGCCAGGCATGCCCAACGCCAGACAGAAGCAACTATCGTATTACCGAATGAATACGGTGGACAGCTGTCTTTGATGGTACGGTACGGGATATGTAGGGGATAGCACCACGCATGCCAACGCCAGACAGAAACTAACAATTACCGAATAATTCCCAAAGCGGCGTGGACCCTGGTTAGCGTCAGGCATTACTAAAGTAACGTCTTTTGCACATTCGGTCTACCGGGCACACCTTGGGCGAGTTTCAGTGGAAATATTACTACTCTTTTGTCACTTTTTTGTGGAAATAGTGACGTCATAATTATGCCATATCTATGGCCTTTCTCCATCAACATGTATGTGATTCGGAGTTAGGGATATTTCAATTTTCAAAGGTACGGGCAATGCCCCGTCTCGGACCGCCCGGATAAACGAGGAACGAGTAGTATTAGCACACTCTTGGTGTAATGAGCAGTGAGTAGTTAGTTAGAGTGCGGCGACTCAGTTGACTGAGATGTCATGTGACATACCACATGCAGCTCGGTCACAGTCTTCGCAGACTGAAAGCAAGCGGACATATTGTAAGGCAAGGTCACAGTAGCGGCCTTCTGTAGGATCTAGCCGCCAAAATTAAAAAGGAAGTTAAGGCAAAAATCAAAATTTCACCAGTTGTAGTCTTCGGGGTGCTGAGTCGAATGGTCTTGGTCCGAGAAAGCTGAGACGCTCCCTTCCTACTTGAATCCCAATCGAACTCGCACACTTCCACCGAAACTGGGTGACTGCGCCCTACTAGATGGGGATTTGTATTCAAAATGTCACTAAAAGCGCCATTTCGTTCTTATAAAAGCACGGATGACCGCGATTGGCCCATATGTTGTAGTCTTTTGGACGCTGAGTCGACTGGTTTTGGTCCGAAAAGGCTGTGATGCAGCATTCCTCCTTTATTCCCAATCGAACATGGTTGAACAAGCGGTCACGTGCTCCTGGGTGCCCAAATCACCTGGTCACCACGCCAGCAGGCGACAACTTTCACACCAAGGTTCAACTCGAGTTCAACTCGAGTGACAGGACTGCACCCAAAAAAGGTCAAACAGGCTAGTAAGTTGTACCCTGCAGGCACGGTGACCAGGTGACTGGCGTACGCAGGAGCATGTGACCGCTTGTTCAATCATGTTCGATTGGGAATAAAGGAGGAACGCTGCATCGCAGCCTTTTCGGACCAAAACCAGTCGACTCAGCGTCCAAAAGACTACAACATATGGGCCAATCGCGGTCATCCGTGCTTTTATAAGAACGAAATGGCGCTTTTAGTGACATTTTGCATACAAATCCCCATCTAGTAGTAGGGCGCAGTCACCCAGTTTCGGTGGAAGTGTGCGAGTTCGATTGGGATTCAAGTAGGAAGGGAGCGTCTCAGCTTTCTCGGACCAAGACCATTCGACTCAGCACCCCGAAGACTACAACTGGTGAAATTTTGATTTTTGCCTCGAAGCATGCCAAAGTGACTCAGCATGTCAGGAGAGGGGAAAATCCCCGCTCAAGGTCAGTCACTCGGAAAGAAATTCGACTTTTGCCGTAGCTGAAATGTCGAGCGAAATATCTTTGGAATGCGACATCGCAGCTCTTTACCAATTGATGCAATGGAAAGCTGGGCTCTTCGGCTTCTTCCTAGATACTTAGTTCTTTAAATTCCGCCAAGAATCGATCGAGTTACGAATGTTTTAGTGTATGCATGACCATCGATCTCTAGAGATCGATTCAAGTACGCACGGATGGTAAAGGGTTAACTTCCCCTTCAATCTTGCTACATGTAGCAAACCAGCTGCACATTTCGAGAGCATTTGAATGATTTACAAGGTGCCGATTGACTGCCACGGTAGCTGTGTCACATGATGCAGTCCCGTCTTACCTTTAGTTGACCGACCACGACAACAAGTAAACCAGCACTGGTTAGCTGAGCATCCATTGTTGTCACGCAGTGCTGAACTTGCTGGAAGGTTAATGTACTCTGCACAGCACACACACACACGCACACGCACACACACACACACACACACGCACACAGTCATGTACATGTACACACGCCGCACATGTCAACACGTTACCATAGATTACAGACTAAAGGCTGATAGTAGCCATGATGATATCATACGAGTGTGTCACTGCGGCTGCCACCCGAGTGTCAGGTCATGATACGCATGCCACAGATATGGGCCAATCAAGCCAGCTCTTCCCGGACATAGCTGAATCCCTGGATGCAGACCGCGACCAGCATTGCCAACAGGGTGTTGAGCTCTTGTCAAGTAGATACGGGTAGCTGTGAGACTCTAGGCTCCTGTAACCAACTGCAGTGCTGACAAGTGAAATCCAACCCCTGGACCTGAGTCACGTCATGCGCAGCTTGTAAAGCTAAGTGTCGGGAGGTGGATCTTAGGGACAATCGCAAAAGTTGGCAGAGGCTCACAGAACAAACAAAATTCATTTGCGGTGGGGAGGGTGTCTAGCTGAAAATCGCAAAGCAGGCTTGACGAATCTGTATACGTATAATATCAGGGTTCTAGCCAGGAAAAATTGTATTGGGGAGCGGTAGGGGAAGCGAACAGTTCACCCTTTTCCATGTTCCACTAGCAACTTAACGCAAAAAATGAAACGTATGTGCACAGAGAACTCGGAACGATTGATTCGTGGCCCCATTTTCGCTGCGTGAACTGAAAAAACACAAAAATCGAAAAAGAAAAAACTTTCAAAAAAGGAGTAGAGGGAGGGCGTTGCCCCCCCCCCCCCCCCCTCCTTCCCCTGATACAGTCAGACCTCGCTTAACTGCACACATTTGTTTTCAACAAAAATCCGGATAGGCGAGGGACCCGGATAATCGAACAGACATACTGCATGTAAGCATGCCATATGCTGTAAGTCGGTAACCAACGATTTTCTTCCGGATGGCGAGGGATCCGGATAAAAGAGGACCGGATATTAAAACGAGGTCAGACTGTAATATGCATGCATGATGCAAAGCCTGTATGATCGTTTTAGGTGGGTTAAACGAATCCTATTTGTTTCGTGGGGAACTTGGCTCAATACCCCAGAAGCAGCAAATGCATGTATGAGCTAGCCGCACCTACTCCTCACATCTCCGGTCATTCATTTTGTGTACCGGTATTCCAGACTGAGGATTTTGCATACAGTCATCCTGCACGTGTTGATATCTAGGCTCATGGGGAGCTGACCACCAAAGCCTTTACTGGCTCTAATTTCATTGCTTCCAAATCCCCAAATCTTGCCCATAGAACAACTCAAAACCACACACAATGATCATCAAATTGACATGATCAATGTACCGCCATGCTGTGGCAGCCTGTGCTTTCAATATACTTTTGAACTAGCTGTTTCACTCAAAACAGCCACAGATCATCGTGGACTTCAATCCTGAATGCGGCGAGGGGTACACACGATCACTACTGGGGCAGACGTTCGGTAAGGCCAAGCAGTTCCAACCGAGTACAGTTGAGCTACCATTGACTGCGTGCGGCATGTCTCTAGAACATGGTGCCGGGAGAGACAGAACACATGCAATGCTGATAGAGATGGTCAGCACTTTGAAGAATGGGTTACTCACCAACTTTGCGACGATGGCCTCCGGGCCGGTAACTGCTACTCCTTCAAACGTCAGTACTGCAGTGGGAGCCTGGGAGTAACAGTACATAATGTGTACATGTTGCATAAAGAAGGATATTAAACAAACAAAACATTCAAACAGCATAGCACACTCGTCTTACCGGGACAGTGCCCTAACGATTACGCTGCCGGGATCACAAATACCCGTGGTCCTTCTTGCTACACACATACAGGTATACCGAGTCAATACCAAATATGATCAGAGGGGGGGGGGGGGGCTAGGAGAGTGGGGTAAGGGCTGGAGAAAACGTGCACAGAGTTCTACATCGTTATGAACGAGTTCACCCGTGATGCGATCTCTTTTCTGTTCAGTCATATTTTCGTATTGCGTAGGACATAGCATATGAATGTGGTCATGTACTTCAGTACTGTCAAGTCCCCACTTGTGGCAAGAGAGCGCTCCCTTTTTTGCAGCTTACCAGAATGGTTATCACGGAAGGTGTTATCCCAGACATAAACTCTGCCATGCATCATGTCTGCAACTCCACTGGCTATACGCTCGTTGATTTTGATCGGACTGATGTTTCACCCATGTTCTCTGCGTGTTCCGACTTGGCTGAATGTGGCTATTGTAGTTACATGTATGTTCAAGTAATCAACAACCAAATTCAAACCTGCATGCTTCTGTCAGACCTGTTCTGCACCCACATACCTGTATCAGCAGGGTGGCATTCGAAAACTACATCAGTTTTGCTCGGACTAAACCATGTGAATGGCTTTTTCGCATCAAGGTCTGGCAAGACAGGCTCCTATAGGGCTTGAAAGTGCTACGTCACAGCATAGCAACAATTTCAAAAATTCAAAAACTGGATCCACCTGGATCCAGTTTTTGTATGGATTCCAAGCACATTTCAAGCCGTCTTACTCACAGCAAGGTGATGTAGCCAGTGAAACTGACTGATTTGGCTACTGGGGGCGGGGTTACAACTGGTGGCGAAGTAAAAGTCACCCCTGCATACGACATGCGTGGGTTGCTATGCACCCACATACTGAGGCAATAGCAAAGTCACACCTAAGTGGGTCCAAAATAGAAATCTGATGTCAACTTACTACTCCCTGGCCGTTTTTGACGTCATCACTTTCAAGCCCTATTGTCCTGAGAAAGTATACTCAGTTACGAAACCACAGGTTCTCAAGTGTGAAAGGCCTTCTTGTTTGTGACATTGTGTTCGTTTCAATGCAGTTGTATCTCGACTCCGCCGTACCACTGATGTTTATGGCATGGTATACGCTACACGCGCTATGTGCGATTTTGCTGTGTGCGCTGTAGTTGTATGTTGTATGTGTATGTTTTTCTGATATACGCTGTCATTTTCACGCTATAGCCGGTGGTATTAGTGTTAGTTTCTTATATTCGATCGGAGTCAATATACTGTTAAAGAGTCAATAGTTGTCCTCGTGCTGTGTGGTCGTTCGTTCCTGACACTTTAGAGGATCTGAGGGTTCATAACAATACTCATTATCAAAATTCTGCAGGTCTGTAGTATGCACTGAATGAGCTGGCCAGCAGATGCAATGCCAACTAATACTTGCTGGACCCCAATGCAAGGCAACAACAGTACACGCAATTGGACGATGTGACGCACCGTGTCTGGTTGCATTCTAAACGGCGATTACACTGATTCTCGGAATTCTGTCAGCGGTCAGCCGCGGGTGGTGCAGTACACCTGTGCTTCAACAGAATCCGAAGAGGCTGAACGAAAAAGCCGCTGAATACCTCCAAGCACCTTGAAAAGTGCTGGCTACTTGTACATCGTGCTCAGCGGCTATCATGAAGAATGCCATGAGAAATATTATAGCATGATCGCCAAGTTAGTTACGTACTGCACTGGATAAACACTACGTACAGTGCACTAGTGGTGGATGACCGTGACATTTGTAATTCAATGAAAGTGAGTAACACGCTCACTTGCGTTGGCCTGTGAAAATGCAGCCTCACCGGCCCAATGATATTGATAGGGCCAAATCAAAATACAGCTACTTACATAGAAGGAGCCAACGGCGACGCGATTCGTGTCGAAGGTAGTGTAGTATTGGTTACAGAAGGTCTGTGCTATCTGCTCGTGTGCCGCCATCTCATCAACCCACCGCGTTTCGCCAGGCAAACACGAATATAAACAATTATTTTGGCTCAGGCCAGGGCCCTTCGCAGTCGCTGTTCAGGTGGTCGCAACGGACGTATTTCACAGCGACGTTAGTCTAGCTTGCACCTGCAGTCCTCGTACAGTGGGAAGTGGAAACTGTAACAGTGCAGTCACAAGAAGACGTCCGCAGTTTCGCTAACTCGAGCTGATCGAATGGGTAAAGAACTAAAAGATTCAAGGCAACAAACCCCACACAGACAGTAGTAGTAGTTACTTGTGCAAACCGCTAATAAACAGTAAACTACAGATCACCAGTTACTGACTGTACTGCACTGACTGTCAACTACACTGTCATGCTTGTACGACCACATAATAATAATCATGACCTAAAAAAAAAGAGGCGCATAATAATAATTATAGCGCAGCGCTAGCGCCGCGATGCAACGAGGAAATATTTTCAAAATCTGCCTGCACATACGACACGGTGACTTCATGTGCACCAACTAACGACATGGCGTCCTTTCATGCGGTTTACCGCACGGATTTATGAAGTCGGACATATTCCGATTTATTTGCATCAATCGCACAAAATTAGGTACATTTCTCTTGTAAACCCTGTCAGTTTGAGAATTTAGACAAACACCGAACAAATTTTAGCCGCGACGAGGATCGGGAGAAATCCATCATAATTATTTTTACATAGCTACTACCATCACGTCGACCGAGCGAAGATCGAAATGATAATGGAGTGGAGAGAAGAAGACCTGAACTAGAGTGCTTGAGAGACTATGTAGTGTCACATGAGAATTGCTTCGTTAGGAAGGCTCTCCTTTTGAATGGAGAAGCCCAACGTCGCTGATCTGCATCGCCGTTTTCAAGTGCTGATCTGCAGTAGGAATGTTTTTGTAAATTATTCGTAGTTGTGGACGTGGATGGATTCAGCGCTCTGTTCTCTCAGCAAGCCTACTCAGTCCAACACGAAGGACTTCCATGAGCGAAACAACGTGCTCCTCGAGCAAGTGCAGCTCGGGGTAATATGGCCAATGCCACGGGAGACCACCTCGTGCCTGCATAAGGCCAAGAATTGATGGCAAGAAATCTTTGATGAGCGCCTTCGACTTCAAGGACGCAATATTATCTCCTCAGCAGTAACTGCAGCGCTCTTGCTGAAAATATCACTGCCAGCAGGCACTAGGCATGATTTAGTGAAGAGCTACTTGTACTAGCGGTTGGAGATTCGGTGTTGGCATATCTGCTCCATCATGGTAACTGGTGCGTTTGTCAAGGCAGTGCAGTTTCTGCTGCTGTTTCACAAGCCATATGCGCATATGCGCAGTGAGTAGGAATTTGTTGTATGATAGCTGAGGGTCACCAGCCTTCATGGACAAACCTATGTTGGGACTGGTTGCTGAACAGTGCACACCTAAATCTCTCAGCAAGCTCTCTTGCTCAGCTGGTGACGAACACTATATACCCGCTGCTTTGGGCTTGCAGCCCCGTCTCCCGACCGTAGACCGATCGAAAGGCTGTCACGGTCCTGTGACCATCGGCGTACAGTTGACACTGATGGGGCATCGGATAAAGTGCTGGCGTCAGTAATTCTCTTGTATACCTGGAATCTACATCTACAGCTGGTTTCGACTTCCAGCCATCCTCCGTTAGTTATGCTTGTGACTATCATGCCAGCAAGTCGATCAGCAGCATCACCTCGCATCTTTGATGGTGAGGCCTGCAAAACGTCACCGACCAGTGACGATGCTCAAATAGGGCACCCTACCAGAGCTGGCGCAGTGTATGGTGCAGTCTTTCATGAATCCATAAACTATGCTGTTCGGCTGCTGTAGCTCTGACGCTTGCGTGTGTGCCTTACATTAAGGGCAGCGGGCCGTCTGCTCTAGCCATTTGCCAATGCATGCACGGCTGAACGTCTACCAGCAAGCTGCAAACACTTCTCTCTCTACCTGTGACATAGTGGACATTGTGCGTGTGTTATTGCATTCCTATATGAACTGTTCTGGATGCAGAGATTTACCCACTAAGCCCTAGAGAAATATGAATAAATACTATACTACTATTACTAAACTTGGTATGCGGGTGTGACGTGCTGCTGCTCATCAGATTCGGTCCATGCGACGCTCGTGTTTTTAGTTTTGTTATTTTGTCTTCCTTTTTTGAATTCGTAAACCAAACAGACTAAACTATCCAGTGATCAGGTACTGGTGTGGTGGGGCAAGGTTTTGTTGGTGATGCTGCTGTCAGTGGTGGCGGCGTGCATGTGCTCGTGCTTGCGGGCGATGGCCCGCGTTTTCTCCCATGCCGCAAGTTTGTCTTGCGTTTGTGTTTTGCATTTGGACTTCCTGCCAGGCTTGGAAGACTTGCATTTCAAACAGTTTGTCCCACTGTGTGGCTCCCAGTCTTTGAACGGTGTACATCCACCTCTGGAGCTCCAGAGAATGTTGGGCCCCTGGCAGTAGCAGTGCATTCCATGGCCAATTTGCAAGTCTGGCAAAAAAGTTCAGGGTGTACATGTATTAATTTTGGTTTCATCCACATTGAGATGAAACACTGCCAAAATGGATTGAGTATGATCTGCCACACGATACTTCGTCCGTCCACTCCTTGACGCGAATTTCTCCCCTCCAATACGACAACACGACGACAGGAAGCTAACATGAGCCTCCATTTCTGAACAAAATAACGTCTCTAACATGGCCACGAAAAGCTACAGTTATGCACGTCAAGCTTAGGAATACACGAAATCGAAAGGCTAGGACATCGAGGTATACTAGAAAATTGTCTGCGAGGCGGAGAAAATTCGCTGACGAGGTTGGTGAGCCCTTGAAATCGAGCGACGATCCAAAAATAATTGCACCCACGTCGAGAAAGAAACCATGCGTAGCGCGTGGGTAACCCAAAAAGATCGCTCGAGCGGCGGCACAGTCGAAGGCAAGGCCAGTCCAAGCTCTAAACTCTATCGAATGACCTGGCAAACACCCGTGGTTTCGGTTGACCTTGCCCGTTTGAGATGGAAGTCGAGCGAAATTGCAAACATACAACTAGGCCAGGTCGCGTAAAAAATGAAAAATATTAAAATTTGGCCGCCATATTTAATGAACGCCCGTCGCATGCATGGGACAGCCGTGACGAAGACATAAAAAGACAGTGAACAAATCCCGCGCTAGAAAATATGCTGAGTGCTGTCATGTACAGACTCAGTGCTGGCAACTGAAATCCGACCACCTGGGCGGCGCGTTCACTTTCTAGCGGCCTCTATTTCGGGTCTTCGCGATGTGAGCGCACGGCTGAGGGGGTCGGATTTCAGTTGCCAGCTCTGTAGTACAATCATGTAGTTTATTTTTTTTTATTTTTACAAAGACCACTTGCCAAACATGAGATGCAGCTAGGGGAAGCACGCACAACCTGAATCGTGGCAGTGGTGA
>NC_088643.1:69774079-69794079 GCF_964019385.1 Sycon ciliatum
TGACAATTGTGACTCTTGGCCCGCAGTGACAACCAGTTCCTTGCCTGGGGGCACCTTGTCAGGTTGTCCGGGAGCTGCCACTTCACCACCAAAGAATGCCACAAGCTCTTCTTTGTTGCTACCAACTGATAGGTACTTAGAGAACTGCTTTGGCGTGCTCTATTTCCCTCTACATTTTCCTCTTCGCCATACATACATACATGTACATGTACACACTAGTCAGAACAACAGATGGCTTGATCAGTCACAACAAAGTTTCATGCCATCTCAGGCATGTACATGTACATGTACAGTGGTCCCTCTATAATCCGGCACCATTTGTGCCACGGAAATCTGCTGGATTAGGGAGGGTGCTGGATTAACAAATCTGATTTACTGCTGCAATGTGCATGAAGCGGACATTTTGGCTACTGAAAATTGTGCTGGTTTATCGAGGGTGCTGGATTATAAAGTGCCGGATTAGAGAGGGACGACTGTACATGTATATCCATTAGATCACCAGTGGTCACAGACTACTCTATTCATTTCTACCTCTTTTCTAAAAGGCTTTATAGATGTCACATGTACACTGGTCACCAATATATTTCTACAGTTGTCGGTGTATGCATGCATATTTAATTACGCATGTACAGTAATGTATAGTTGCAGTAGATCCGATTTTATAATTCACCTTTGAGGCCCTGAAGTTTATTTGTTTTCAGTCAAACTTGGCCAACCAGTCATACGTATTGGATATGTTTATATCCAGCAGGAATGTTGTCAAAATATCGCATAGTTCTCCTGTATATTTGAATTAACTGATTTGTTGCCATGGCAACCATCATCAATTCTTTCCACCTTCATTGTATGACCTTCCCGATGGAAATTTTGATTGAATGGCATACCATCTTGCAGCGTTTTGAAGATACTTGACACTCAAATCGACAAAACTTGGTTCCCTCTTACCCGGAACGAAACTTCAAAAATAATCCCCCTGGCCCCCAGACTATGTCCCCTCCCCATGCCCCCCAGCCATTGTGGGACACACTCACTGACTACACTGTCTTTTGCAAGAAACTAGCCAGTTTGACCCTGGTGGGGTGAGTGGTTGCATGCGTTCGTCTTGCATGCATGTCTGGTCACGGGTGCATGATGTGCGGGTGCTTTGGGCAGGCTTTGTCCCTCCCATCCCCAGGCATCCCATGCAGAAGGGGAGAAAGTAACGGTATGCGGCCATCAGTCATGATCATGGGCAATCATAGCATTTCATTTTCATCCTGCACACGCTAGACTCCAGTTTGAAAGGTGAGAAGCTTGTGATCATAGCGGCCATGGACAAGTAGGGAGTGAACATGCAGTGACGACGAATCTTGTATAAGACGAGTCGTCGACTCGAGAAGGATGTCTACGGCCATACCACTTTGAAAATACCGGTTCTCGTCCGATCACCGAAGTCAAGCAACGTCGGGCGAGGTTAGTACTTGGATGGGTGACCGCCTGGGAATACCTCGTGCTGTAGACTTTCTTCTTTTCTTTTCTTTTCTTTTTTTCTCAGTTTTCATCCGGTTTTTTCTTCTTCTTTGTTTGTTTGTTTGTTTAGCTTTATTTTACTTCACCAGAAGCACAGGCAAAATCTGCCTTCTCACTGGGCGTAATGCCACAGTTCTCGCAAAATGATGAAGGTGGTGATATAAGAAAAGGAGGAAGAGGAAAATACAATCATGAACAAGGCACAAAGAGAAGACGGAAACAAATCAATGAGGGAGTACTACAAGTAACGAATTTGAATTTGATGAATTTTTCATGAAAATAATGCAACGGATGGAAAGGTTCCAGGGTTGAGGGAATGTTGACAGTTATGCGTCTTTGAGATCTTAGGAGAGGGTAAGAGAGTTTAAGATATCGTTTGTAATTGCTTTCTTAAATGCAGAAGGAATTGTGATGGAGCGGACATCAGGCGGCAGGCAGTTCCAGTACACACTACCAATGAACTGAACAGTGGATCGACCGGAAGGACCCGGCAAAAACGGGACACGAAGCCGCTGAGACGTGAAGCCTGACCCCGTGTGGCACGACCATTGACTAAATCAAAGAAAGTGCTGAAAAGATTACTGATCATTTCAGTACCAAGACATCTGTGAACAAAAAATAATAATTTTTGCTTATATATCTGAGTAAGAGTAAGAAGATCAAGTCGACAGAGAAGAGGGGATGATGGGGTAGTAGAAGGCACCTGGAAAACGGCGCGAATTCCGGATTTGAAAATCTTGACCAAGCGATCCAACAACTGCACTGTGAGGCAAGGATAGAAAGCCGTAGACGCATTCTTTCTACTACTAACTAGTCTAGCTAGCTGTGGCGTGCGTCGGTGGGTGGTTCGCGGGTCGTGTGCGCCAGGTTGTATTCTTGGGGTTTGTTTGTATGTTTTCAGCTTTGTCCCCTCCCCATGCCCCAAGCCATTGTGGTACACACCAGCACCCTAGACTCCAGTTTGAAAGGTGAGAAGCTTGTGATCATAGCGGCCATGGACAAGGAGGGAGTGAACATGCATTGACGACGAATCTTGTATAAGACGAGTCGTCCAATCGAGAAGGAGGTCTACGGCCATACCACGTTGAAAATACCGGTCCTCGTCCGATCACCGAAGTCAAGCAACGTCGGGCGAGGTTAGTACTTGGATGGGTGACCGCCTGGGAATTCCTCGTGCTGTAGACTTTTTTCTTTCCTTGTCTTTTCTTCTCAGTTGTCATCAGGTTTTTCTTATTCTCTGTACTACTTTCTAGTCAAGCTAGCTGTGGCGTGCGTCGGTGGGTGGTTCGCGGGTTGTGTGCGCCAGGTTGTATTCTCGGGGTTTGTTTGTTTTGAGCTTTGTCCCCTCCCCATGCCCCCCAGCCATTGTGGGACACACTCACTGACTACACTGTCTTTTGCAAGAAACTAGCCAGTTTGACCCTGGTGGGGTGAGTGGTTGCATGGGTTCGTCCTGCATGCATGTCTGGTCATGGGTGCATGATGTGCTGGTGCTTTGGCCTTTTTTTGGCAGGCTTTTTCCTTCCCCCTCCCCAGACATCCCATGCAGAAGGGGAGAAAGTATGCGGCCATCAGCCATATTCATCGGGAATCATTGCATTTCATTTTCTTCCTGCACTGACTAGAATCTACTTTGGAGGTGAGCATCTTGTGATAGCGGCCATGGACAAGGAGGGATAGTGCATGTACAGGTAACGAACTGCATGACATCCTTACTTGTCCATGGCATGAACCCGCAAACACCCTGAGTAGAGAAGACTCCGATCAAGCCAAGTACGAAAACCGTGCGGTCAGACTGGCCTACATGTCAATCATAGAGAGGACAAATGCACACTAGTTTGTATATGCCATCCGTTAATTTTATGCACAATGAAGAAGTACAAAACAATGACAAACCTTTTCAATTCCAACAAGCGGCGGGGATAGTAGTAGTGGTGAGGCTTCCTGTAGCTTCATTCATAGGAAGAGGTTTTAGAGCAGATACGGCGGCCCGGGAGATTGCATTCTTTAAAGGAACCGTGATAAGGCCATGGTAAAAATTATCTTTGATTCTCAAGTACGCGCGCACCGATTTTTGGCGGCGCACCGATGATTTATTATTATTTCTATGCATGCATATGCGCACATGAAAACGGTCAATGCGAAAGGCATGAACCAGGGAGTAGTAAAATACCGGTATTTTTCTACTCCCTGGCCTGAATAATAAAATAATTCTAATAACCTATGACGTACATTTGTGTGACCCTATCTTTGGAATTAAAAAATTTGTGGGAAATAAACTAAAAAAATCTCTCGCTCGCACCCATTTTCACAGGCTCATGAACCGAGAATCAACTTTATTTTTTACCATGGCCTAAAGAGGACGAGCCGATATGACAATATTTTGGTTACTTTATTCGACTTATGACAGCGAATAGAAAGAATGTGCAATGGTGTGAAAAAAAAGAAAGAGAACGAATTGAGAAAGAACAATGTGAAAGAAGGATTCGAACAAGTTTTCGTAAAACATTCATCACTAATCATCATTGTACTGTATCGTTATTTTCCATTCGTTATGAATATTCACTGAATACTTATGACGAAAAGTTGAATCGACATTTGTGTACACTTGTCGATTCAGCTTGTCTTATTGATTGCGGTTATCAAATTATTGTGTCCTCGTCGTTTGTTTTGAATACTTATTCGTATTCTATTTCATCCAATGATATCTAAATAGTAAGTTCCATGTAAATCAAATTAATTCCATGAGTTGAAGCTCTAGCCATACGTTGATGATGTTATTACTGAAGTATATTGATACTCTGGTAGTCGTACCAGGCAATCTGGCAGAAGCACTATCAATCCTCCGTAAAGTGATACTTGAAGTACATGCACGCCATGAATGCATTGTATGGAATTAGATATCCATAAAAGCAAAGACTACTAGTGTTTGCGTGTACATGTGATAGACTTTATTCACGCTCTGCGAGGTTTTCTTAAAACCAGCTCAGAATGGGTATACGTTTTGGTCCCTGACTTTGCGTAGCATCCGAACAAGCAGAAGCCAGCTACACTGGCCAATCCTATGCCAGTGAATGAGCAGGCATGCAGGCCGATGGTCCCGCGGACCCACTCTCTTTCTACTCGACTAGGCCCAGTGTCCTACAAGCAATGGCTACAAACAAGTCAGTTCTGTCACTGGCTGGCTGTGTTCACCTTAGCAGCCATTCACTCGGATGCAGACTCTGCCGGGTTCGGCAGATCAAAAACGATCGGCACTTGCCGCGGACGGTATCTCAGGTCACAATTGGAAGCGTTGATGTACGTTGTCACGCCATCTGTGGTGATGCCGTACGCTGCATAGACACACAAACACGATGGTTGAAGAAGTAAAGCAAAGTTGGCACATCCACGTTACAACCGGCTATACAATTGTATGGAGAAACACGATGGTCGAAGAAGACAGGCATATTGATTTCAACGGCACAAAGCAAGCAGCACCAGTAGACGACATGGCCAGCAATCGAGGACATCTGAGAGTCGTAATTTTTGTACTCCTCCGAGGTGTGATTTTTGGCGTGCTGGGCCAAGCACAAGGAAGCCATCTGCAAAAAAACTGCAGAAAATGGTTGTTGTTTGATCCTTTGGTGTAATCTTTGTTTCTAGTCGAAGCTAGTTGCTGGTTGGAGCAGAAACGCTGAAATTGACTATTTTCTGCATGTACTCATACATGTACTCCTGTACTCAGGCATGCAGTCTCACTCGTATTTTAGCTCTTTTTCTGGAATGGATGCTGCTCTGCGCCCCTTGGTGAACATTTCCTGCGCTCGTGGAGCAGCTGAAAAGGACCACTGGTATGTCTGATTCCTGGTTTGAAAGTGGAGAGTCGACTTTCGTGTCTTGAAAAAGGAGTAGAGGGCGATAAAGGTACGTCTGTGGCTGATTTTTGAGTGCTCCTCGTACATTTTTGATCGTGATAGAAATTCTCAGCCCAAAGTCAGGCCAAAGTCAGCGCGATGATGGTCGTACAGTTTTCTTGTGGATTTTTTAGTTGTTTCATCTCGTATCTATGTCAGTATCATGATGGTGAAGTGGAGAGGGTGATTTTCTTCCTCTAGGCTTCGTTCGGCCGACTTTGCTTCGTCCTCGTTGAAAAGTGATCCTGAAAAAAATGTCGATTCGCGAAATTATGTTGATTTTCAATGTACGTGATGACATGCGATTGCTGGCTATGGCTACACCGGGGACATCTTTCAAGAATGGAAACATATTGGCGTGGCCCCAAAGAGATTTGCAATTCATTCATAATGCACCTGAATCATGCAAGTACTGAAGTACCTGCATCGCGGCGAAGAGACTAAGCAGTGATGTGCAAGTCATATAATAATACTTCAGTAGGTTTTCCTTTGTAGACAAGCCCCACTCAAAACTGGGAACTTCTTTACGAATTTTTAATAGAGATTGCGTAAAACGAAAACTTTTGATATCTGCACACTAAAGTCTGGTGAGACCGACGCTACCACAAACTGTCAGAAAATGCGAGCAAGCAGCGCCCAGTTATGAAAATGTAATATCATAAATCACCACCAGTGCCCATTGTTGCTCTGAACCCCTTCCTGTTCCCAGTCTGCTGTTGACGTAACTGTCCGCGCTGCGTGCTCAGACAGACTTACTGAATTTGCCGTTTGATCGTCGTTCTGCAGCTCTGTAGTATTTCTCTTCCTCTGTTAGTTCTTTCTCTTCTGTCTGTCAGCGCTTACTGTCACCCAGCGCTAGGTGCAAGCACCCCCTGGCAGATTTATACTACATTGTTCTACTTGATAAATTTATTGTTCTCTCAAACTTATTCCTTCGTTGTGTACGTGTTCGAACTGTTTTTGAATTATTTTCGTTTCTTTCTTGCCATGTGCATGTGCCAGCTGCCGAAGTGTGCAGTCGCAGCAGCGCCATTTTTGAATAATTATTATGTCATTGATCATGTGATCACGAGCGATTGTTGCTAGCGCTAGATCCGCGGATCTGCTAGTGCCGTAGTGGTACGCATGCATACGTGTAGTTTGACTTGCCTGCGATAGTTTTCTGTGATCTGCTGTTTTGCACTGGAATCGCACTTGTACTTTGACCTCTTCACACTTCTCCTTTTGGCAATGCGTGTCCTAAATCTCTCCGCGAAGTTTCCGCTGATCCCGCGCGGGGTTCTCACGCACCGTGCGGCGCAGTACGGAATTTTGCACTTGTTTCTTTTCTTGTATCCTTTTCTGGTTTCATAGCACCTTTTCGGGACTGTTCCTCTGGGCGAGAAGTAGCCTTGTCTTGGTGGGTTTCTTGTTCATTGGTAGAGTTTTTCTTTGGTGCTCATAGAGTTTGCTTCGTCTTTCTTGTCTTATTATCACATTTACACTATCGTCATACTAAGCACAGCTTTGGAGTGTTGGCGAAATTACATGGTCCTTCGAGCCGGATTTCTATTGGAGAAATCAAGAACGAACAGCACTAAAGAGTTCGTACGGGACGCTGCTGAGTCACGTAACGAAAGTGTTTTGATCGCGATCGTTTCTACGTTGGGTGGAAGATCGTTTGGTTTGTTAGTCATGTCCGTCAGGCGAAGCCAGCGGGAGTCACGACGACCGAACTGGTACGGCGTCGACGCGGACATGGAAACGCCCGAGCCCTCGGTGAGGGAATATTCAGTTGCTCCGTCGCTCGTTGAGTCTGTTACTAGTAGTGTTAGTACCGTACGCAGGGCGAAACTGGCCGCACAACTCGCCTCTGAGGAGAGACTTGCCGATTTACAGCGGCGACAGCACCAAATTGAGTTGGAGAGTGCTGAAAAAGTCGAGGCTATCAGAGTTGAGATGGAGATGGCGGCCATAGAGGAAAGAACGTCTGGTGAGCGTAACACGCATATGGGCACACCGACAAATTTGGCACCGACACCAGCACCTCGAGCCAGAAGTGCGCGTGGGCGTTTGGATAAACCGTCGCCACCCCCGAAACCACCGTCCATGCGGTCAGCGGTCGGCACTGTGGCAGAGAGTGAGGCAGCATCCGTAACCTCTCTGCACCAACAGCTGGATGCACAGCAACGAGAGCACCAGCTTAAAGAGCGTGCATACCAGGCCATGCTCCAGCGTCAATCGGAACCGGTCGAGCAGTTGGCATCAGCTTTGGGGGCTGCCATGAAGGCCATGGCGCCTAACAGCACTGATCATATGAAGCGTTTTGTCGCTCGGCAGAGTGCCCACAAAGATTTGCCACTGTTCTCTGGGAGCCCCGAGGAGTGGCCCGCCTTCCTAAGCTCATATGAGCGGTCAACAAGGGAGTGCGAGTTTTCTCCAAGTGAGAACATGGCTCGGTTGGCAAAGGCGCTAAAGGGAAAGGCGCGAAACCTTGTGGCGGGAATGCTGACAGTTCCTGACAATGTTGACCAGGTGATCAGCATGCTGAGGCTCAGGTTTGGCAACCCTGACCTCATCATCCAGTCGCTCATAAAGCGCACCAAGGAATTAAACAGCATTAAAACAGTGGATCTGGAGAGCATAATCGAGCTCACCAGTGCTGTGCGGAACCTGGTAAGCACCATGGAGCTGTTGGAGGAGACGGATCATCTCACAAATCCGCAGCTCCGCCAAGACATCGTGGCAAAGCTGCCAAATGAGCTGCGCCTCCGCTGGGGAGAGCATGTGCAGAGTCTTGGTCGCCGTTCCACGCTGAAGGATTTGTCAGATTGGCTGACAGAGCGTGCGGCTGCAGCTTACCATGTGAGCCCACCAATCGTTGGCAACACCAACACCAGCGGTGGAGAACAGTCGAAACGGCGGGCCGGTCAACTAATGGCGACTATCTCCGAACAGAAGCGCAAACCAAGGGCATGCGCCTTCTGCGAGAAAGCCGGCCACTCAGTTTCGTCCTGCAAATCATTCAAGGATGTGAGCCAGAGTGAACGGCGTAAGTGGGCCCGGTCTGCAAACCGGTGCTATGTGTGTCTCGGGTATGGGCATGGTGCACGAAACTGCCAACGGAGCAAGCCATGTGGCGTAGATGGCTGCACGAGTCTTCACCACCCTCTGTTACATCCGCAGAACTATGAGCAACAAGGACAACGCAGAGTCTCTGCTGATAGTGAGCAGACTAACTCCATCACGACGGGATCACACGTGACCTGCAGCATGCAGAAGCCATCTGCGAGCGTCATCCTCCGAACAGTACCGGTACGCCTGATAAATGGCGACAACGAAGTGATGACGTACGCACTGTTTGATGAGGGATCTACAGTGACACTAGTAGACACCCAATTAGCCAAGACCCTGCAAGCGTCTGGCCCAGTGAAGCCGCTGTCTCTCACGTGGACAGATAAGCAGCATCAGCACCATCCTCAGTCCATGTCCTTGAACCTGCAGATTGCTGGGTTGCAGGGAGATGAGACCTTTCAGCTGAGAAATGCCAGGACAGTGAACAACCTCGATTTGACGTGTCAGCCGGTGACGTCTGCAAAGGCGCTGAACCAGTGGCCGCATCTGAAAGACGTGCCGGTCCACACACTCGATAACAAAAAGCCCCAGCTCCTGATCGGCCAGGACAATGTCAGCCTGACGGTCGGGCGAGAGGTCATTGAAGGCGCGCCCAACGCGCCGATCGCCTCGCGAACCAAGCTTGGGTGGGTCGTGCACGGTCGGTCATCTCATCGTCAGGGCAGAGTGGATGACGTCGTTCTGCAAACCATCTCTACCGAGGATGAAGAACTTCACCAGCTAGTCAAATCGTCGTTTAGGACTGACGATTTCGGAGTCAAGGTGCCGCACGCTACAGCCCACAACCGTGAAGAGCTGCGGGCATTTGAGCTGCTGCAGGCGACAACACAGCGGTTTGACGAGACTAGGTGGGAGACGGGGCTCCTGTGGCGCAAAGACGACCCAGTGCTGCCACGTAGCTACGGCAACGCGTTCAATCGACTCCGCAGCCTTGAGCGCAAGCTTGACCGCAACCCATCGCTGCTAGCGAAGTACGACGAGAAGATTGCTGAGTATGTCGACAAGCGCTACGCGGAGATTCTATCTCCCCATCAGGCAGCGGTGGACTCCAACACCACCTGGTATCTCCCGCACTTTGGGGTCACCAACCCCAACAAGCCGGACAAGCTACGGTTGGTTTTCGATGCTGCATCGAAAACCGGGGGAAGTAGCCTGAATGACGCCCTGCTCTCTGGCCCTGACCTGTTGCGACCGCTGCCAGCCGTACTGTTTGGTTTCCGCGAGGAGGCCATCGCATTTGGTGGTGACATACAAGAGATGTTCCACCAAGTGGTTATTAGGCCACAAGATCGCTGCGCTCAACGATTCCTGTGGCGTGGGCAGGACCGCAACAGCAAACCGACTGTCTACCAGATGAGGGTGATGACTTTCGGGTCAACCTCTTCACCGACGTCGGCGCAGTTCGTGAAGAACATCAATGCTGCCGAGCATCGTGACAAGCTCCGTGCAGTACAGGGTATTGTCGAGCATCACTATGTCGATGACTACTTTGACAGCTGTGCCGAGACCAAAGAAGCAGTCAAGATCGTGACAGATGTGATTGACATCCACAGACAAGGTGGCTTCCACATCAGGAACTGGGTTAGCAACTCACCGACTGTGCTTGAAGCAGTGCCGATTGAGATGCGCGCACCATCAAGCATCGTAAGTCTGGACGTCGATCCTGCAACGTCAGTGGAGCGTACGCTGGGAATGATCTGGGACCCCAGTGCCGACACGCTTGGTTTCCATGTCAGTAAGCTCCGCCTAGAACAGATGCTGACATCCAAAAGCACGACGAAGCGTCAGGCACTCAGCACTGTGATGTCAGTGTTTGACCCACTCGGCCTCGTCGCCTGTTACTCCATCAGAGCTCGAGTCCTGATTCAAAGCATCTGGCGAGCGTCCATTGGCTGGGATGATGAGCTGCCAAGGTCGCTGCAAGGCGAATGGACGAGCTGGTGTGGGGAGCTGACGGAGCTCGGCAAGCTGGCAATACCAAGATGCTACAGTTTGAAGCCCGGAGGAGTCGCTAACGTCCAGCTTCACGTCTTCTGTGATGCCAGTGAACTTGCATTCGCCGCCGTCGGCTACTTTCGCTTTCAGCTGAACGACGGAACAGTCGACACGGCGCTCGTTACGGCAAAGTCCCGGGTCGCACCGCTGAAGCCGCTGTCAATACCGCGTCTTGAGCTGCAAGCCGCGCTGCTCGGAGCTCGGATTGCAAACGCAATCACTAGCAGCCACAGGATCCAGCCCGACTCCACCGTGTTCTGGAGCGACTCGCGGACCGTACTCTGCTGGATCAAGTCAGACGGTCGCCGCTACAAGCCATTCGTCGCACATCGTGTTGGCGAGCTGTCTGAGCTGTCAAACCCAGATGATTGGCACTGGGTGTCGACGATCGACAATGTCGCAGATCTAGCCAGCAGAGGCGTCGCGGTGAATGAGATCCCGCCAACAAGCCGCTGGTTCACAGGTCCAGCGTTTCTGAAGGAGCCGACATCACAGTGGCCAACGGTACCATCCACCAGTGAGCCTGTTGAGAACGACGCCGATGATGCTGAACTGAAGAAGGAGTTCGTCGGACATGCTGCTCAACGTACAAATCGCCTCTGTCTGCCAGACCCTGAACGGTTTTCGTCATGGCACAAGCTTGTACGCACCACGGCATGGGTAGTCCGCTATGTCCGTAAGCTGAAGGCTAGTGTTGCAAGGAAGTCGACCAAGCTACCAGCTGAGTTGCTGGCGTCCGAAGTTCAGCACGCACAGACGCTGTGGTGGAAGACCGTCCAGCAAGACTGCTTTCCTGATGAGCTAGCATCACTGCAGAAGGGAGAGCCAGTCAGCCGTAGTAGCCGCCTCTACAAGCTGTCAGCTGGTCTCGATGATGATGTCATCAGGGTGTTTGGTCGAACCGATAGTGCAGCCGAACTCCGTCCATCAGCAAAGCGACCAGTGATATTGGACCCAGACCATCGGTACACGCGTCTGCTACTGCAGCAGCACCATGTGTGGAATGGCCACCATGGACAGGAACGCATGGCGAACGACCTGCGCCAGTGCTACTGGATTCTGAAGCTACGCGTCGCTGTGAGAAGAACATGGACCGAATGTCAGCGGTGCAAGAACGAGCGTGTCATTCCGCTGCAGCCTGAGATGGGCCAGCTACCAGAGTGCCGTATCACAGCCAATGTCAGACCATTTACGAACACAGGAATGGACTACTTTGGCCCGATGGAGGTCACGGTTGGTCGTCGCCGCGAGAAGCGGTACGGTGTGTTATTTACGTGTATGAGCACACGAGCAGTGCACTTGGAAGTTGCACACAGCCTCACTACCGACGCCTGTATCCAGAGCATCAGACGTATGAGTGCCAGACGAGGGCAGCCAGCCGCCATCTACTCAGATAACGGCACCAATCTGCGAGGAGCAGACCGAGAGCTGCGGGAGAGCATTGGTGAGCTTGATCAGGATCGTCTGACTGCCGAATTGACGGCTCGTAGTATTGAGTGGCACTTCAACCCTCCAGCAGCTCCCCACATGGGTGGGGCCTGGGAACGACTCGTGCGATCCGTGAAAGTTGCTTTGCGAGCATCACTGACGGAACAGCATCCACGTGATGAATCTTTGCTGACTGTGTTTGCTGAAGCCGAGAGCCTGGTCAATGGTCGCCCGTTAACGCATGTACCTCTGGACGCCGAAGACGACGAATGTCTGACACCCAACCATTTCCTGATTGGTACATCCAGTGCAGCGCTATGTCCTGGAGTCTTCAACAACGCCGACCTGTGTTTGCGCAAGCAGTGGCGTGTCGCCCAAGCGCTCACAGAGATGTTCTGGCGTCGATGGGTCAAGGAATACCTACCTACGCTAACACGTCGCACCAAGTGGCACCAGCCATGCCGTCAACTGGCACCCGGTGATGTAGTTGTTATAGCTGACGACAAGGCCACACGTGGAGTTTGGCCGCGTGGCATCGTGATCGCAGTTCACCCTGGCCGAGATGGCACCGTTCGAGTCGCTGATGTCAAGACAACCACCGGAGTGTACCGCCGGCCAGTAGCCTGTTTGTGTTACTTGGATGTACGTAAGTAACTGCAGTCAGTTACTAGGTGGGAGAATGTCCGCGCTGCGTGCTCAGACAGACTTACTGAATTTGCCGTTTGATCGTCGTTCTGCAGCTCTGTAGTATTTCTCTTCCTCTGTTAGTTCTTTCTCTTCTGTCTGTCAGCGCTTACTGTCACCCAGCGCTAGGTGCAAGCACCCCCTGGCAGATTTATACTACATTGTTCTACTTGATAAATTTATTGTTCTCTCAAACTTATTCCTTCGTTGTGTACGTGTTCGAACTGTTTTTGAATTATTTTCGTTTCTTTCTTGCCATGTGCATGTGCCAGCTGCCGAAGTGTGCAGTCGCAGCAGCGCCATTTTTGAATAATTATTATGTCATTGATCATGTGATCACGAGCGATTGTTGCTAGCGCTAGATCCGCGGATCTGCTAGTGCCGTAGTGGTACGCATGCATACGTGTAGTTTGACTTGCCTGCGATAGTTTTCTGTGATCTGCTGTTTTGCACTGGAATCGCACTTGTACTTTGACCTCTTCACACTTCTCCTTTTGGCAATGCGTGTCCTAAATCTCTCCGCGAAGTTTCCGCTGATCCCGCGCGGGGTTCTCACGCACCGTGCGGCGCAGTACGGAATTTTGCACTTGTTTCTTTTCTTGTATCCTTTTCTGGTTTCATAGCACCTTTTCGGGACTGTTCCTCTGGGCGAGAAGTAGCCTTGTCTTGGTGGGTTTCTTGTTCATTGGTAGAGTTTTTCTTTGGTGCTCATAGAGTTTGCTTCGTCTTTCTTGTCTTATTATCACATTTACACTATCGTCATACTAAGCACAGCTTTGGAGTGTTGGCGAAATTACAGTAACTCTCCCCACCACCCCACCACCAACCTCTCCATCGCTATGGTGGATAGTTCTTCCACAACCTCCATAGTACTGTCACCTTAGTGACCTTACCTTCATGAATGTGCCCAAAAACGTGGAATTTGGGTTTGATGCGATGTTGTACCTCGCGCAGCAAATCCACACAACCAGCTCGCAAGCCGTTAGAGCAAAGGTCACCATGTCCAATGGGCGGGCCGTGCGTCATCAGGATGTCAGTGTTCGACGGGATCCTCTGCCACTTCTCCAGGCAAGCATCGCCGCGGGGCAGATTGAATGCCCAGTCACAGAACTCTGGCTGCCTGGGGCAACACACATGCATTGCACACAGGCAGTTTGGCATTGGATGAAGCCATGCCGGATACATTCAAAAGGCTGCTTGTAAACCATCACAACCTGTAGACCAAGGTCCTTGCAAACATGCAAAGTATAACGTATAAGACTGTATAAGACTGAACCGCACGTCCATGGAAACAGGCATCAGGAACGAATATCAAGCAAAACTGTGTGATAATATTCCACAGTTTTGCTTGGTATTAGAATGATGGTAAGCCTCACCATGGCGAGCCGTATATGCGAAAGCCACGGACAATTACTTCAGCATCCTCGATGTATGTGCAGTCCTTCAAGAGAGCTTTGACGCCATCACTCTTCGCTTCCTTCAGCTCCGGCGCATGCATGGTGAAACGAGACTCCGCCTGGAACCGGTCCCACTGCTCCGAATGGAACGTCAGGTCATGATTTCCAGCAATGACAATCTTGTGTTCGTGCGGCAGCCCGGCAAGGTAGTCGTTGAACTCTTTCACCTGACTGGGCTGGCCAACATCAGTGAAGTCACCAGCATGCAGGAGAACATGGCCCCATGGCACTTCAAATTGGAAACGCTTGGACCGTCCATGCGTATCCGACAGACACACAAATCTAATGAAATCCAGAACACAAGCGGAGCACCCACAAGGTGGAATGATGCACTGAAATCACACAAGTACAACTAAAGGTAGCACCATCAGCCATAAAACACATGACAAAGTCCCGGACATTAAATACAACACCGTAGAAATCAGTATAGTCTAGTTGAGATAAAAACCCATGACACAGTGTAAACATAGGAGAAGTCAATAGCCAGTGTGCACAGTATGTACATGTATACTTGCTGTGTACCTTGTATGTCCTTCGGGACATGGTGAGCTGGGATCTGCAAGTTTCTCCACTACAGTACGTGGCGATACCGTCTGCAGGACACTCCAGGCTGTTGTGGGGTCGCCACGCATCTTCATTGCTGTAGTGGCTGGTTTACTGGTCCATACATCTTCAGGTGATCTCTAGTTGCAATTAATGAACACATGAATTACTATTACTATGGTAGCAAGCCAACTTGCTCTCAGCAAGATATCAATATGTTCTTTGCCGTGATCGTGCATGATCTGAGTCTAACAGGACGCTATGAATGCTAGGAGATTTTGTTCTTAGTAAACCAGGTTGAGGCTTTCCTTGAAGAACCAGTCTGGGAATTTGTTTTATCTGACTGTGACCATTCATTGCGCCTGTTAGAGTGATGTCACTGGAATAAATGCACGGCACGCGAACGTCTGTACTGCTGATGGCAGTAAGGTGTTAACAGAGTTTAGTCTGTTTACTGTTAATACTGTTGAGTGTGTGCCTCACCCAAATAATATCTACTGGGGCCACATAGAATTAATTCGTTGTTTCTGATCACTTCAATCATCCGTACCACGGTCGGTCGGTC
Organism: Sycon ciliatum; assembly: GCF_964019385.1. NCBI lineage: Eukaryota > Metazoa > Porifera > Calcarea > Leucosolenida > Sycettidae > Sycon > Sycon ciliatum. The sequence continues at coordinate 69,789,271 of NC_088643.1, forward strand.
GGGTATTTTTTTGGTTACTTAGAATGTAGATTGTGCATATCGAAAATCCAAGTTTTGTCCATCCAGCCAGTCGATCAAATCTGACTGTAATAATCACCTAACCCATTACTCGTTAGGGATGTTGAGTCCGAAAAGCACTGAAACCCCCGTTTTGTGACGTTTGAATCAGTTTCCACTTTGAGCATTCAGTTGCCAGGAGCATGGTTTGTGTTCTGAGGTTCAATTGAATTCAAAACTGCCATGTTTCAGAGCTAAACTTTTACCAATGGAGAATTTTTCGTATCATGAAGACTTATCTTGGCGAAAGGGAGTAATTATTTTATGGACAAAAACCTGACACTGTTTGCTAACGACTGCATGTATCCCTACTTATATTCGAATTACCCAGTGTACGCGTACCGTGACTGTTAGCAGTGTTACCGTGTCAGATCCAACCCTGACTGAGATCTATTATGTACATATTTTTTTACCAATATTTCAATTCAGATCTATTATACTCGAGCTCTGCTTGTAAACGGTTAGTAATTACAATGTAGTTGCAGTACTGTGAGAATGAGAACAAGGACTTCCCAAAATCATGAAAATCCCCTGTCGACTTTCTTACCACACCGACAGGCTCCTTCTTGGATGATCCGAGCAAACGCTCCATCAGAACGACGAGCGGCAGATTTGCGGAACGCGGGAGCAGGACTGAACGACTTCACTCAGAACTACTAGTAACTAAACTGGTCAGATATGACCGACTCGATTATCATCATAATACCCGGTGGGGAGTTTTCGCTCGAATGAAAAGCCTGTCAAAGTGATTCAGGAATTTTCAATCACGACACAGCATCTCGTTGTCCTGAGCTCAGGTGTGGCTAGTATGTACAGTTCAACCGATCATTGGCATTGTGTCAATGATGGAGTCTTCCTAGCGACACAAGTCACAACTCAGCCAGGGTCAGTGAGTGTTGCTTCTGACGGCAGATAGTCCAGGCAGACTACATAATAATTATACTACCGGTAGTACAATAATAATTATTACGAGAATGAGTAAGAACGAAAGCCAGAATTTATAGTAATTAATTATACTGGGGGTACCGGCCGGGTAAAGAATCAGCAAGAATATTCTTACGCGGCTCAACTACTATACTATTAGTATTACATTCACACTACACTTCAGCCGTACTGGTACCATAATGCGGGAAACAACACAGTACCAGAACAAACACGTGATAACGTTATCAGTCCGGTTGCAACAGCTAGCCGCAGCACCTGTCCTTGAACCACGGCTTGATGTCAGTGGTTACTTGGGAATTATTATTATTATTTTGCTTGTTCGCGTTGGCATCAACCTGCATAAAGCAGGTATATAGCCTTCGCTTAAGCTGCCATAAAAAAGAAAGCTCATCCTAAGCGAGAGGGCTAGAGGGAAATATAACGATAACGAGATACAGAATACAAAGAAATCCAATGAGTTCAACGTACAATTCAAAACAAGAAAGAAAGGGAAGAAAAACAGAGCCGAATCTACCGATTGATCCATCAATCGACAAAGGGGACTAATCCGTTAGTGTTGCAAAGTAGAAGCTGATTATAGTTGCAGATCTCCAGGCCAGGGCCAGCATATTGCCGATTCTGGATAGGTCTCCGCAGCATTTGATGTGGTAATTATCATAATGTTTGATAAAATTGTTAGAGTATCTAGTATCTAGAGTACCGAGTCTCTAGTATCTAGAGTATCTAGTGTAATTGTATCCGTTATTATTGTTAAGGGTATCTAGTGTAATTGTATCCGTTATTATTGTTAAGGGTATCTAGTGTAATTGTATAACTTCAGCCATTACACACAGCACACATTAGATCCTTCCACTTTCGACGATCCTGGGCGAGCTGCCTCAGTGCAACTAGATCCTCGTGTGATGTGAGGGAGTTTGTGGATCTGGAATTTTTCAGGTCGTTGTTGATGGATCGCGGGAGTGTTGTTCTCGGGCGGCCTCGGAACCCTGAGCTTCCTGGCTGAAAGTATGCCGACATAGCCTGCTGGACCGGGGATGAGGTGTCTAGTCGAAGCATGTGGCCAAACATTCTCCACCTAGCAGACTGGATGATTCTGCTGAGTGGCTTGGAGCCAGTGCGCTTGTACAGTGCTTCATTGCGTATACTATTATACGGGGATATTTGACCCCTATGACTGCTCGTAACTGCTGGCGGTGGAACGAGTCAAGTTTCTTTTCTTGAGTCTCTGTCAGGCTCCATGTGCCGCAGTTATAAAGAAGTATTGGGAGAATAAAGCTGCCGTATAACCTAATCCGAAGGGGTTCACGGGCATGGTTACCTCTTAGCCATATCACCCACAGCTGATGTAAGGCGCATGTTGCTAGACGTTTTCTCCGACTGATATCTTCCTCCACTCCAAGCATCGATCCTAGTTTGACCGTGTTCCGCCATCGCTCGTCTACTCTGTCCTTTTCTCTTTTAATTGTAGTATATTCGGTTTTGGCTTCATTCATTTTTAGATTGTATTCCGCTAACGAGGATGATAGTATGGGTTGATTGTCATGCAAATATTGTAGGCTGGTGCTGATGAAGTCTACGTCATCCGCATACGCTGTTTCATTGGGCAATTGAAGCTGAATATCCAATGCTGGTCGCGGTGAGAGTCGCTCTCGAATCAACCTCAATGCAGCCTCGAGGTAGACAGTAAACAGGACTGGCGATAGAGAATCACCTTGTGGGGTTCCATTGTGTGTGACTAATGGTTGGCTGAGAATGTTATTCAGCTTTACTTTTATTGTGGTGTCTGTCAGAAGGCACTGGATGATGTGCAGCTCATCATGATCAATGACTGTTGACAGTATATCGATCAGCCTGACCCTTGATATAGTGTCAAATGCCTTTGACATATCAATGCCTAAGATTGAGATCTCCGACGCAACACGCTGGCATCTTGCTGATAACCACCGATAGCTATATACCACGTCTCCAGTACTTCTCCCTGACCGGAACCCGCTCTGGTTCAGTGACAAGTACCCGTTGATAGCTGGCTTGATCCGCGTCAGGGGAATTAGTAAGAACGAAAACGAAGCCAGAATGCATTCCCTTCATGTGTTGCCTTTCCTGCATTTTTCCACTGCTCCATACATGGTAGTGTAGCAGGTGTAGTGTGAACTAACTTGAGCCGCGTAAGAATATTCTTGCTGATTCTCGATCTCTACCCCCAGTAAAAATTCTGGCTTCGTTTTCGTTCTTACTCATGCATGGCATGTAACCGGTGACATCAAGGTGCTGCATGCGGCTGTTCAAGTCGCGATCGCACTCATAATTAATTTTTATTTGGTGTGCAGGATCTAGCCTTCTAGGATTCGAATGGATGTTAGCTAAGTACAACTACAACTACACACAGTACAAGTACAAAGACAACTGCGCACAGTAAGCATTTCATAATTATCAATTATCCATATAAAACCGCTCTGTGAGCGGTTCTGAAAAACCTTTACTGGTACTGCCCCGTCTAGTCCGTGAGCCAAAACTCAAAATCACAAGTGCCGTTGCACTCTCGGAGGGACAAGTCGCCGCTTACAGTGTTGGTCAAGGACATCACAAAGGATACGTTTTCGCTTGTTGGACGTTCCAGAACCGATCCAGAGACCTTCGGGAGGGCTTCTTTTCTCGACCAAATTCCACCGTGAGAACAAATATTTTTACGCGAGTGGTGAGGTGTGCATCGGACGAGTAAGCACAAAAGTACGATTTCGGGTGGAATGAGGAAAAATAATTTATTTTTTAGAAGATAACGACGTTGACGACAATATGGATTTGGGGTTTTGTGATCACTTTATTGAAGTTTATTCCTTTCGTGTACATTGATGTTGTTTGACAACAATGGAAGAGGAGGAAGACGTTTCTAGTGGCAGCGAGGTGCCAGATGGGGCAGCTGACGGCAACGAAGTGGCAAATGACAGCCCAGCGGAGTAATATTGCTGGAATTTATGTCTGTGTGACAGCACCCAATTTAGTAGAAACGAGAAGCCTGCAGCGAGTAATATCGAGACTACAAGTTGGCGTCGCATCGTCAGCGCTGTTCGAGAGAAGGACGACCATGTCTGGGATTTTCTTTGCCAGCACAAGGGCTCAGGGAAGAGCAAATGGTGTGGCTGGTATCATGGAAAGTGCTACACCAATTGCACGCATGTGATCCTGAGCATTTGCAACACTGGAGAAGACCAGTGCCTCTGATTTTGCTTTATCTATACTTACTGACAGTGATGTGCATGTAGTAGTGAACCCAGAGCCACATCCTAAGGCCAACAAGGGGCTACCTACCAGGAGCTTAGTGGCTGATACGAACAACGAATGCCATGAAAGCAGAGCACGGTGTCAACACAACACCGAGAACTGGTCCACCCAGAGTTTACGGAAGGGAATGTTTTGTTGCAGGCAGCACTGGAGAGGGCAAGACGACAAGTACTGAAGTAGCGAGGGCGAAACCAGCGCTGCTGGAGGTCCAAGCCAGAGCACCTGGCTGCTTGACGAGGAACATACTGTACCATTGTCTGTGTATGTGTGCCAGTGTGTGCATGCGTGTGTGCGTGCACGTTTCTGTGTGTGCGCGTGCGTGCGCGCGCGCGTGCATGTGTGTGTGCTCGTGCGTACATGTGTGTGTGTGCGCGCGCGCGTGCATGTTTGTGTGTGCGCGCGCGGGTGCATGTGTGTGCGTGCTAGGCGCTTTCCTTTGTTGGTGACACCACCCCAGGCTACAACTGCGGGCCGGATGGTGGGTGTCGGGGCACGGTGTTGCCACAATCACTGTGGTCAGTGTGATCC